>NW_012103266.1:3825955-3841986 GCF_000951045.1 Mandrillus leucophaeus | reverse complement strand
CCTAATGTTATTTTTCAGATGTTTTATTCTCTGAAAAACATTGTTGCTCCTTCTTTTGTGGATTTTTCATATAATTTTTTTCATCTTTTTTTTTTTCTAGAGCTCTACCAGCTTGGTTTTTACTTCCCCTTTTATAATTTTTCTTAAAAAGATCTTTATTTTTATCCGAGTACCATATGTACATAATTAAAGTTAGGAGTACAGAGGGCTTGTCATAAAAAGTAACAACTGATGCCCCACCCTTTCCTATTCCTAATGTTGCTCACGCGGTGGCAACCCTGTTAACTCTTTTAATTGTTTTGTCTGGTAGTTTTCTCCTTATCCCTAAATAATATGCTTATAATGTCATGTATTACCTTATCTATTTTAGATATTATCTATTGCCTGCCTGCTATGATAGAAGAGGATTAATCTCACATCAATCTTCATCACCCTGTCCTTATCATCACAATACAGTTATGATTTTTAGTTTCTCTCATCTAAAGTAAACCTTCTTTGTATAATCTATGAAGAATAATACCTGTAGTCCATCTTGGTGTGTTTGTTGCAAATTTTATGCATAGATCCTCTGGTCACTTTCTGATCATTGATTTGAAAAATTAAGTTCTATTTATTTTTTTCCACCCTGACAAAAGTTCCCAGGGAGCTTAAAGTTTTGTAAACATTTTAACTATCCCTCTTGATACGCTCTGCTTTTGAATTTACCAAGCAGAGGAAGAGAGCAGGAGTCTCAATTTTTAGTGGTTCCCCATTTTCTTATGCTATTCAATCCCGCTCATGATTTGTCTTGGATTTGGTCTGGCTATTACTGTGAAGAGTGGTATGGTGTATGTGCACAGATGTGCACATTCACACTTATGCACACAAGGCACGTACTAGTACATATTTCCAAACTCGTGCATGTAAAAGAGATGATAAAGGGGACCTTGTGTACCTTCGTTCCTAATTTTATAAAAATTTCCTTTATCTTGAGAATGTCTTCCTGAGGTTTTGCAATCAGTGATCTTTGTAGCAATGTCAACCTAACCTCCTGCCTCTAGGATTGTGTGTGTGTTAGTGTGTTTTATTTTTTTTACGATGAACTCTATTTTTTACAGCAGTTTTAGGTGCACATCAAAATCAACCAGAAAGCAGAGTTCTCATATACCCTCTACTCCCACACACTCACAGGTTACCTGCTATTGACATCCTACACCACAGTGATACATTTGTTGCAATCCAGGAACTTATATTGACGTATCATTCACCCAGAGTCCATAGTTCAGGTTCACTCTTGGTGTGCCTTGTGTGGTTTTAGTCGAATATATATAATGACATGGATTCACCATTATAGTAGAACATACAGAGTAGTTCCACTGCCATAAAAATCCTCTCTTCACCACCTGTTTATTCTTCTCTCCCTTTAACTCCTGGCAACCGCTGATCTTTGTACTGTCTCTATAGTTTTGCCTTTTTCAGAATGACATATAGTTGGAATGATAGAGTATGTAGCCTTTTCAGACTGGCTTCTTTCACTTAGTAATATGCATCTAAGGTTCCACCATGTTTTTTCATGGCTGGATAGCTCATTTCTTTTTAGCACTGTATGATATTCCATTGTCTGAATGTACCACTGTTTATCCGTTCACCTATTGAAGGACATTTTGGTTGTTTCTAAATTACAGCAATTATGAATAAAGCTGCTATAAACATCCAAGTGCAGGTTTTTGTGTGGACATAAGTTTTTACTCATTTGGGTAAATGAGTGCTATTCCTGGATCCTTTGGTAAGAGTATGTTTAGTTTTCTAAGACACTGCCAAACTGTGTTCCAAAGTGGATATATCAAGGATTTTGCATAGGTTGTTCCTACAGCCTCCACTTTTTTTTTCTAATTAGCCTATACTCTTCCTTAAGACCTCTTGGCTCAGCAATCTCTCATTACTCATTGATTTAGTAACTTCCTCCCATTATATGCGTTCATGGCACATGTATTGCTCGTTTATAGCACTTATCATAAGTCTGTGTGTGTGATTTTTTTGTTGTTGTTGTTGAGATGGAGTTTCATTCATCGCCCAGGCTGGAGTGCGGTGGTGCGACCTCGGCTCACCGTAACCTCCACCTCCTGGGTTCAAGCCATTCTTCTGCCTCAGCCTCCCGAGTAGCTGGGATTACAGGCATGCGCCACCACACCCGGCTAATTTTGTATTTTTAGGAGAGACTGGGGTTCTCTATGTTGGTCAGGCTGGTCTCGAACTTCCGACCTCAGGTCATCCGCCCGCCTCTGCCTCCCAAAGTGCTGGCATTACAGGCATGAGCCATCGCGCCTGACCTGTGTGTAATATTTTAACATCTAGCTTCCTTATTAGTTTGTAACTCTATGAAAGCATGGATCATGTTTCATTTTTTGCTCAACATTTTACCTCTAGCACCCAGCACAGTGTCTGGCATTTTATCAAGTATTTATTAAATATATGTTAAATGAGTGAATGAATGAGTGAATAAATAAATCAATAAATTGTATCAATGCTCTTTTTTTCCATAGTGATTGATAACTATGTTTTCAATGCTTTGGCAAGTTTATTTTGCTTGAAGAATTTTACCTATAAGATAGCAGAAAAGCTAGACAAAATAATTTGTATCAGAAGAGACTAGACACAAAAGTTTTTCAAACCCCATTTTTTGTATATATGTGTCTGTGTGTGTACATATGATTGTGTATGTTTAAGTATTAAAGATAGTGTGTTTTCAAGTGAATTAATTTGTGATAGCTATTGACCTAGCAAGGAAAATATTAGGTAACTCTTTTTAAAAATTGTTGTTATTAAGCAAGGGACATTTCTTGACTTTCTTAAATGCCATGAATGGTTAAATAGTGAATTAGAGAGTTCTGTGTCTTTTAAAAAATTACTACACTAAAACTTTGCTTGCATTCTTATAGGATAAATGTATACTGCACACAAAATCACGTGTATGATTTAAATCTTAGTGAAGACTTGCATGCAGCTTGTTTCTGATAATTATTTGATTACTCTTCAGTCCAAATAAAAAAAAATCTAGGTAGCAAGGCATTTATTCACATCATTCATTTTTGTGCAACAAAATAGTCTTGCAGTTGACAGTGAACTTTAGAATGCAGGTTTTCAACTCAGGGCAATAATTATTAACAATACGAATATTCACCTTATGAATATTGACTATATGAATATGCAAGCTATTAATGGAGTCAAATGTCTTTAAAAGTCACACTCCAGGGAAACTTGTTGCAATTCTTCACTCTTTATGGCTGGATTATATATGCTTTCCCATGGCAGTATTGATTACACAGTGAAGATTTATTCTCTGTCACCACTGGAGTTACATAGTCCTAGTGAAGAGGAAGTGGGGCACATGCAAGATGTAATGTGGTGCTTTGCCTCATCTTTATTTCTATTTTAAGCTTCAATGACCTAGACTAGAGTATTTTACAAGAAATTTTATGTGTGATTAAGAATGAGTCTTTTCATGTTTGATTAATGATAAGAAACTATAGGGTTTGAGGGAGTGACTGCTACCCAGTATGTACTTAAACATAGCCAAAAGTAGCAGTCTTATCATAGAAATATTTTTATGGACATAATAGCATGCGAATAAGATGCATTTGTTGTCTTCTTTGCTTTTGGCTTGATCTTTTTTTTTTTTTTTTCTTCTTGTCTTGCAGTATCCCTCCAAAACAAAAAGCATAACCTAACACTTTTATTGTACTTTGAGTACCTCTCCTCTGAACCAGGTCAACCATACAACTGTTTCAGTCATCTGGTTAGGATAGAAAACTTATTTTGTCTTAGTGTTAACACATCTCAGATTACAATGGATAAACTGAGCCTTTAATATAATAAGTGCGCAACATTTTGCAGATACGTTTAATCATTGTCCCTTCAATATAGTCACTCTGAAAGAGAGGGATTTTGTTTTAATTTTGTTTTGATGCTGCTACCGTTTTAAAAAATGCCTTTAGGATTGTTTGGGAACTGTATTCAGAATTAATTTTGTAAGAAACATGAGAAAGCTATTCTTATGGTCACATTACTTTTGAGTCTAGCATATACTTGAGAGCCTGCAATAGTAATCAGAGTTTATTGTTTTTGAAAAGGAGCAAGTGATTTGAGTATGTACATTCTAGTGTATTAAAGAATAAATTCAATCCTTATATTATCTTCATACCTTATAATGGAAATAAGTTAGTTACTGATGTATAGTCTCTTATGTATTGTTTATTTAGGCAGCTTTATTGTTTAAATATAATTGACATACAATAAGCTGCACATACTTAATGTTTACAGTTTGCTAAAGCTTTGCATATGTGAAAACCATCCTTACAATCAAGACAGTGAACATATTCATCACCCTCAAAGGGGTTATATACCTCTTGGTTACCTCCCATCCCTCTCTTCCATCCCCAAACTGAGAATCCGTTTGCACATTCATCAGTTTTCTGGAAGAGTTGCTGTAGAACTGATGTTTACTAGAGCACCCCAGTAAAGCCATAGTGTTAGGTCTTCTCTCATTGTTTATCAGTTTTATGGATCTTCAAAGAAGCAACTTTTGGTTTTATTTTTCTATATTTTGATATTTCATGATTTAAATTTTGACCCATTATTTCTCTTAACTTGCTTACTTTGAGTTTCATTTGCTTTTCTTTTTCTATTTCCCTAAGGTGACAGCGAAGGTCATTGATTTGAGAACTTAAGTTTATATTTTATAATATAGGCATTCATTGTTAGAAATTTCCCCTCTAATTATTGCTTTTTGGTGTCCCACAAATCCTTCTATTTTGTGATTTTAATTGTACTTAGTTTAAATATTTTCTAATTTCTCTTTTGATTTCTTCTTCGACCTATCATTTACTAGAAGTATTGTTTATTTTCCAATTATTTGGGGATTTTGTAGAAATCTTTTGGTTTTGATTTCTAAAGACTGCTGTGGTCAGAAAATACACTTTGTATGACTTGAATACTTTTACATTTATTGAGACTTTGTTTTGTGATAAATGTTCCATGTGCACTTGACAAAAAAAATATGTAGTCTTCTGTTGTTGGGTCTAGTCTTGTTCAGGTCCTCCATATCCCTGCTGATTTTCTGTCTGCTTGTTCTGTCAATTATTGAGAGAAGAGCATTGAAGTCTGACTGTTACTGTGGATTTGTCTGTTTCTCCTTGTAGTTTTCTGTTTCTGCTTCGTGTATTTTGAAGCTCTGTTATTACAGGCATAACTGTTTAGGATTGTATATCCTCCTGATAATTGACCCCTTTATCATTATGAAATGACCCTTTTTATACCAGGTGATTTTTTTTTTTTTTTTTTGCTGTGAAATTCACTTTGCCTGATATTAATATAGCCACTCTAACCTTCTTTTGACTAGTGTTAACATGGTTTATCTTTTATCCTTTCATATAACGTGTCTTTCCCCCACCCCCTCTGGCTGCTTTTAATATTTTTTCTTTATCACACTGGCTTTCGGTAACTTAAGATGTGCCTTGGTATACTTTTCTTCATATTTCTTGTGCTGGGGTTCTTTGGGCTCTTGGGAATCACTGGTTTATATGTTTTTTAATTTTTAATTTTTGTGGGTACATAGTAGATATATATATATAGATATATATGGTCACATGAGATATTTTGATACAGGGATACAATGTATAATAATCACATTGGGGGAAATGGGCTAACCATCACCTCAAGCATTTATCCTTTGGTACAAACAATCCAGTTATACTCTCTTACTTTTAAAAAAATATACAATAAACTATTGTTGACTGTAGTCACTTGATGGTGCTATCAAATACTAGATCTTAATTATTCAATCTAACTTTGTTTTTGTACCAATTAGCCATCCCCACACCTCACTCTCCAACTTCCCAACCTCTGGTAAACATCATTCTACTGTCTATCTCCATGAGTTCAATTGTTTTAATTTTTTTAGATCCCACAAATAAGTGAGAACATGCAATGTTTGCCATTCTGTGCCTGGCTTTTTTTCACTTAATGTGTCCTTCATTTCCATCTGTGCTGTTATAAATGACAAGCTCTTGTTCTTTTTTATGGCTGGATAGTACTCCATTGTATATATGTACCACATTTTCTTTTTTTTTTTTTTTTTTTTTTTTGATGGAGTCTCACTCTGTTGCCTAAGCTGGAGTGCAGTGGCATGATCTTAGCAGACTGCAACCTCTGCCTCCCACGTTCAAGCTATTCTCCTGTCTCAGTTTCCCAAGTAGCTGGGACTACAGGCGCGTGCCACCGTACCCAGCTAATTTTTGTATTTTTAGTAGAGATAGGGTTTCACCATGTTGGCCAGGCTGGTCTCGAACCTCTGACCTCAGGTAATCCACCCGCCTCGGCCTCCCAAAATGCTGGGATTACAGCCGTGAGCCACTATGCCCGGCCACCACATTTTCTTTATCCATTCATCTGTTGATGGATACTTAGCTTGCTTCCAGATCTTGGCTGTTGTGAATAGTGTCACAATAAACATGAGAGAGCAGCTATCTCTTTAATATACTGATTTTCTTTCTTTTGGGTATATACTCAGCTGTGGCATTGCTGGATCATATGGTACTTCTATTTTTAGTTTCTTGAGAAACTGCTAAATTGTTCTCTATAGTGGTTGTACTAATTTACATTCCCACCAACAGTGTACGAGGAATCCCTCTTTTCCACATCCTTGCCAGCATTTGTTATTCACTATCTTTTGGATAAAAGCAATTTTAGCTGAGGGTAACATGATATCTTTGTAATTTTGATTTGCATTTCCCTGATCAATGATGTTAAGTACCTTTTCATATACCTGTTTGCCATTTGTATGTCTTCTTTTGAGAAACATCTATTCAGATCTTTTGTCCATTTTAAAATTGGATTATTAGATTTCTTTCTCTATATAGAGTTGTTTGAGCTACTTATATATTCTGGTTATTAATCCCTTGTCAGATGGGTGGTTTGCAAATATTTCTCCTGTTCTGTGGGTTGTCTCTTCACTTTGTTGATTGTTTCCTTTGCTGTGCAGAAGATTTTTTAATTTGATGTGATCTCATATGACCATTTTTGGTTTGGTTGCCTGTGCTTGTGGAATATTATGCAAGTAATCTTTGCCCAGTCTGATGTCCTAGAGACCTTCCCCAATGTTTTCTTGTAGTAGTTTCGTAATTTGAGTTCTTAGATTTAAGTCTTTAATCCACTTTGATTTCATTTTTGTATATGGAGAGACACAGAGGTCTAGTTTCTTTCTTCTGCATATGGAGATCCAGTTTTCCCATTACGTTTATTGAAGAAACTGTCCTTTACCCGATGTATGTTCTTGGCACCTTTTTTGAAAATGAGTTCACTGTAGATTTATGGATTTATTTCTGTGTTCTCTATTCCGTTCCATTGGTCTCAGTGTCTGTTTTTATGCCAGTACCATGCTGTTTTGGTTACTATAGCTCTATAGTATAATTTGAAGTCAGGTAATCTGATTCTTTCGGTTTTGTTCTTTTTTCTCAGCATAGCTTTGGCTATTCTGTATCTTTTGTGGTTCTGTATAACAGTTACCATTAAAAAAAATTTCTGTGAAGAATGTCATTGGTATTTTGATAGGGATGCATCAAAAACAAAAAAGTAAAAAATGAAAACACAAAAACCAATTTGACATGGTTAATTAAAGTGATTGGGATTTTTACAATTCTCATTTACTTTTCTACCCTTCTACCTGGGCATCTGGTTAATCGTGGCTGAACGTTAACCAACCCCTTCCAACTTTCTTGCTTAGACTCCAGGTATAACCTCTTGGATTCAGGTCAAAATTGGTTACTGAATAATTATCTTAACCTCAATCTGACAGTCTCCTTTTACTTTGCTTAATAGTTATCTGGCAATTATTTTCTTTACTGAACTTCATTTGTCCTTAAAAACTGTGTACATATAGCTTCTTTCAGTTTCCAAACATTTTTCCTTCTAATTATTGTTTCTCTGGTCATGTGATGTCTTTTCCTTGCCTATTGTTTATTACAAAAATCTCTCCAGCCTTGGTCAAAATTCCATCCTCCTGGGTTCACATACCACAGGCTCCAGCTCAAGCACATACTGTATTTTTATTAAAAATATAGCACAGATACAGAATTTTGGTACTAACAAGAACCGTACAGTTTATTACTTATACTTGAAGAGATTGAGAGCATACTTCTCAATCTCTCTTCAGTAAGCAGCATCTAGGTTTTGCCTTGTCACATGATGCTTAAGGTATTTTCACCCTTGATTATTGGAAAAATTTAGCTAAACCTTATTAGAATACTTCAAATACATAATATAGTTTGGGGATTATTTTATTAGCATAACTTTGTATGTTCTTTAAGCTAGAGCATTCTCATTGGTCATGTTGGCAGGGAGAAGAGAAGCCAGAAGAAAATTCAAGTCACTCTTCAGTAAGAACAAATATTAATATTTGTGCTGGATGGTCACATCAACATGGATTTTGGCAGAAAACATCCCATCAATTTGATGGATTTTACTTATGATAAATATACTTCCAGAGAGCTTACAACAAACCACTCAGTTATAAATGGATATTTCTGAAGTAATCCTTTCCGATTTGTTTTCAATTCTAATCCCTCCCCAATAAAACTGTACCCTAGAATGATCTAATTAAAACATATGAGATGTAGAGACTAGGTATCTTTTTAGTAACATATTATACATGTGACCTCATTCTATACTGGTTTTCCTTGTCCTGATTCCATTCAGTAGGACTGTTAGACCTATGGTTCTACCTTCTTACTGGAACTGGAGGGAAACTTCTGTTTGACAAAGCTAGGTCAAAGAAAATGAATTTTTTTGTTGTTGGCTGTCTCCAGAGTTTATCTTGAAATCATCAAGTACCTGAGGGATTAAGTTAATACACTCATTTTGCATGTTGCTGGAACTAAAATTAGGTAGAAGAAAGCAGAAACTAGGAAGTTTTTATGTTTGTTTAAAGATTTATTATGTATTATAGGTGTACCTAATCTTCTTGTCATGTAATTTAAATAAATAGGATAAATATTTTTAATGTAAATCCAAACTGAAAATTCACTTCGCAGAGATCATTAGCATTTATTTCATGTCATTTTCCTTCGATAGTTTTAAAATGCAAATACCATGGGAAAATCTTCTGGTATATGCTCATGAGAGTGCATTTGTTGCTTACTATTTCCTATTTTACAGTTGGCTAGTCAAGTGCTGACTAATGAACACAAAGTCTGTGTTTGCAAATAAATTTAACAGCTTTTATACCCAAGCTAAGTTTATGTAAAGTGATCTAGGAGACACATGACCTTTGTGCGCCATAGCCTTTGCTCAAATTCTGAAAGTAAACTATGTAAATGATCTAAGATGTCAGGTCAAACAGCTTCAACGGTTTTCAACCAAGGGACCTATTGAACATGTTGAGGTGCTTCCATCTCTACTATGATGGATCATACATCATACCATAGTACCGTGTTTGCTGTTTACCTTGTGAAGGTGTATTTGCTGCTGGAACCATGATGCTGCATACAGGACAGAGAACATTATATCATACGGTTCTGTTTTTACCTCAGTATGCCTTGGTTTCCTATTCAGAAAAATGGGAATAATAATAATAGCTACATTACAGGTTTGTTTTAGGAATTAATTAAATCAGAGAACTAAAAACAATGCCTGGCACACAGAAGGTGCTCAGTGAATTTCATAAATAGTAGTACTAATAGTAGTGATGCTCGGTCGAGCTTTTCTTTTTTCTTTTTAATATACAAATTATAAATTAACATAGTTTCCTGTTAGGTATTCATGTCTACAATACGGCATATAAAGAGACTCTCGGCCGGGTGCAGTGGCTCATGCCTGTAATCCCAGCACACCAGCCTGGCCAACATGGTGAAACCCCATCTCTACTAAAAATACAAAAAATTAGCTGGGCGTGGTGGCGGACACCTGTGATCTCAGCTACTTGGGAGGCCGAGGCAGGAGAATTGCTTGAACCTGGGAGGTGGAGGTTGCAGTGAGTCGAGATTATACCGCTGCAATCCAGCCTGGGCAACAGAGCGAGACTCCGTCTCAGAAAAAAAAAAAAAAGTGAGAGAGAGACTCTCATTCATTCATTCGTTCCCTCCTTCTCTCTTCCCATGTCCCTGTTTCCTTCCCTTCCTCTACTGTATTTCCTTGACTTGTTGTTACGTAGCTGCAGCAGTGTATGCAAACCAGGCAGGCTCTAATGGCTAAAAATTGGTTTGTTTGGGCTACATTTAAAATAATTGGATATGTAGCAATTTGAGGTGGGCTTTGAGCTAATGGGTCTTATCCTGCTGTGAAGAAGTAAACAACATAAGGCCAATATACAGAGGCCATCTTTAACCCATTTATGTAATATATACAAAACTATAGAAGACCCACTTCCTGCCTTAGGAAATTCATACATTCTAGTGAGAAATTATCACACTATGATAAGTTTTATAATCAAGGTTCGAACTCAAACCTTGGGAGTAATAAAAAAATTCCACTTTTGTGGTGTTTCCAGGTTTTTTCAAGCATATTGTAGCTCAGGAAGCACTCTATATTGTTGGCTACTGGTGACTGACATTGCATCATAACTTTTAAGTTTTAAAACTGTGTCGCCCTTTCAATATCTGTGGGTTACGTGTTCATATTCAGTTATGTTTGTAGCTTTGAGTCTACATATAGTCTCATTTCTGCATTTCATGTGAAAGAAAATGCCAGTCTTAGCACATTCTCTTATGCTATTAATGGAGAGGGGGAGAAGTCATTCTAGTGCCTTCCTAAAAAAAGTGATCGCTATTTAAAGCTCAAGTAGGCGGGTGCTTGTGTATAATTTGTGAAATTTGAGATACTCGTAGCTCAGTGAATACCTGAAAATGAAGAGACCTTTTAACCTGGTGGGTCAAGTTTGACTTCAGTTCTTGAACAAATTCACTGTAAGAACTCTAGAGGCAGTGTTTATGAAGGAGTTTAGATGCCAGGACAATTTTTTTAATAGAAGGAATAAAATTGCCCCTTGTTTCCCAATTAAGACACCTAAGAAGCTTGATATGGAATGATGTCTTCTGTGGTTACTCTCTGAAGTCTTATGTTGAAATAAGTGGCTGTCTCTCTTCTGTCCCTTTATGTACCATCACTAGTATAGCCAGTCCTGCCTGTAGAAAGGAAAAACCAAGTTTTTTACACCCCGTGTTAGAATGTGTATTTTCTACAGAAACTGTTTCAAAGGAGAATGGAGTTGGAATACTACTTACTACCAGTGTGACTCTGAAGGTGTATTATAGATTTTTATAGGATTTTAATAAGGTTTTTAAAAGCTGATTTGCGAATTCAACCATCATTGAGAACTTTGTTTCTGTAAGAAAATGTGACAGAACTAACTCCATATGTTTCATCAGGGCTATAAAGGGCCCACGTATGTAGAAAACTTCAGTAGTATTGATTACGGCTACTAAATAGGTCATTAGAATGGTAATTGAAGAGAAGTTAATTTAGGAATTTTATTAAAAAACTTGGCTATGATTATGGTACTGACACAGTTATGTGGGGCCAGAACTTATGGTAACCCCGTAAGAGTAATTATATAATTTTTTTTTTTTTTTGAGACGGAGTCTCATTCTGTCGCCCAGCCTGGAGTGCAGTGGCGCGATCTCGGCGCACTGCAACCACTTCCTCCTGGGTTTAAGTGATTCTTCTGCCTCGGCTTCCCGAGTAGCTTGGATTACAGGCGCCTGCCACCACGCATGGCTATTGTTTTTGTATTTTTGGTAGAGACAGAGTTTCACTGTGTTGGTCAGGCTGGTCTTGAACTCCTGACCTCAAGTTATCCACCCACCTCGGCCTCCTAAAGTGCTGGGATTACAGGTGTGAACCACCACACCTGGCTAATTCTATAAATTTTTAAGTGTATCTATATTTGTTTTTCAATGATCTACTGACTATAAATCATTCTGTCAGCTTCATAGTAACATTTAAGTTCAACCTACCCAGTCCCTAATTGGGCAAACTGTTATAAAACCAAATTATGCAGCAGTGAGGAAAATAGAAACTTGAATGAATGCTATTAAAAGAAGTTTAGACTGTCTCAAATTTATCCTCATAGTTCAGACTTTCTCTGTTTTCAAAGACCTCTCATACACATTGAGTGTTATTGGTAGATTTGACATGGCAGGAGTCTTATGTGCAGAGATATAATATGTATCTGTCATTGGTTTTCAGGAGCCCCTATGAAAGGGCTTCGTTTTGCTGGTTTGAAGCCTTTGTTGGCATCAACAAAGTCAAAGAGTTGTAGGCAAGGTTAACAGCCACTTCATATTTAACGGGTTTATGCAAACCGTGATCTGTATATTGATTATATAAAATACATCACTATTGTCTTAACATCTAGATGAAAAGGAAAAAAAATGTTTTCTACATCAAAATCTTTAGACTTAAAAACCTCTGTGATTCATGATATTAATTAAAAGAGAAAAGAAAAATCTGAAGAATTTGCTTTGACCTGTATGTGTATAAGGGTCATTATAAGGGTTAGTGCTTGGGTTGCTTGTGAGTTTTCAGGCAAAGGGACATACAGCTCATCTTTTTTATATTGCAACTGATCAGTGATTAATACTTAGGCTTCAGGGGCTGAGTATAGTTGCTGATTTATTTGCAACTCTTACTCCACTTCAATTATTTAAATACAGTGGAGAGTCCATTGTGAAAAACACAGAGTAGAAGAAATTTGAGATCCATCAGCATAAACAGATACAAGTGTTGCTTTGCCCAAAATCATAAAAAGGTAAAAAAAATTAAAACTGCCTGTTAATTCATTATGATATTATTTGTAAAACACAGTGACATAAATGATATTTTCCTGCAATGTGTTATTTATTATTTTGACAATTTCTGTCACTATCTTGAGAAAGAATCTCTTATCCAAATTAAAACTAAGTAAAAAACTATTTAAGGAACATTACGAGACAAAAAGTTTTCTCAGAGTTACCACTACTCAGCATAGAATTTGAAGCCCATTGGGGGGGAAAAATGAAGTTTATAAAATTGAATAATTTATAATACTAAATTTTTCCAAAAACACTTTTTAAATTTTCTGAAAATTATTTTTGTTCACCATATAATCACATTCTGCTTAAGCTTTTCCACTTTAAATATTTGATATAATATTCAGTGATTTGTAAAGTTCTTCCTGTGTGAGTAAATGAGCTGTTTTTGTTTTCCATGTGGAGAAGTTTGTCTACTTTCACTCTGGAAATGATTTTTTATGGGTTACACATTTGGATACATGTGTTCCAAGAGCTAAACAACTGCTATACAAGTGAACTTTGAGACATGACACATTCCTGAATTGGGGATTGTTTGCAAATTCAAGACTATCAGTTAAAAGTACTAATAGTGAAGTTAACTTAAATCACTCTATGACTTTTATGTGTTTTTTCCTACAAAAAATATGTTCTAATAATACCTTGTTCACAACTCAGGTATAATTTTCAGTTTTCGGCAATTTATACTCTTGAATTTTTAAAGCAGTGAATCATTTTGTTTTGTCAGATTAATTTTGCAGCTACATCAGAAAACTAAATGATGTGGTTATTTGTAAACGCTACTTGAAGTAGATAGATGGCAAGTCATTGTGAGGTGAAGTATCTCCAGAGTGATAATCATAGCCATTTAGAGGTTCTTTTTGCGTTATAAAGATAGTAATCATAACAACAGATATTTAAATTACTCTATTTAATGCAAACAGCAATCATATGTCTGGGTACATTGCTTCAATAACAAGGGTAATTTTAAACAAAATTATATATACTAACTGCCTTATCTATTTCTATTGCTCCCATCCTAGACTGTTTTTATCATCTTGCAACTGGATCACATTCTCTCTCTGTCGCTCTCTTCCTCTCTCTCTCTCCTCCCCCAGCCCCAATTCTGTCAATCATCACATGTTTGAGTACTTACTGTGTGCTAGAAATTGTGCAAAAACCTGAGGACACAGTGGGAATCGAGAAAAACCTGATCCTTACTACATTGAGTTTATGGTATTGCACAGAAGACTGATATTGATAGGTAATTGGGATTTGATAATTGGAATGTGTTGCAGAAGGGGAAGTTCAGGAACCATGGGAGGCTAAAACAGGATCAACTGTATCCTTAGCTGAGAGCAGAACAGTTGAGTAGAAGATGGCCAGATGATTAAGAAAGAGGTGAGGTGGGATGGAGGGAGTGCTCTAAGCAGAACAAAGAGCACATGGAAAGGCCCAGACTGAAAAAGAGCTGGAGCTCTAACCAGTATTATTATACTGATAAAGACTGTTGCACACAGATTTCAGAATACAGATAGAGGTTCTAGAGCACGTGTTCTAGTCAGACCTAAATGCTAATCTGGACTGTGTAATTTATTATCTTTGTGATTTAGGCAGATGACTTAATGACTATAAACCTTGATTTCCTGAGGAGCAAAACAGGACAGTACCTTCTTGTACATAGGATTATTGTGAGGATTTAAATGAGGCAATGCATCTAAAGCTCTTAGCATAGTGCCTATAAATGCTCAGTAAATGGTAACTATTGGTTAGTTAGAATAGACCCAACTTGCTGTTCTCTGCAAGCCGCCCTTTTAGCCTTTGATTCCTTCTTCAGTTTATTCTAAATATTACAGGTCCACAACCCTTTTCTGAAATTCTAAAATATGAATGCTCTGAAAACAGACTCTTATCATTTGGCCACAAACCCCAATCTTCTTAAGACTGTATAGGTACTCTTTATCCTGCTTTGTGGAATATCCATGTTTTCCTTTTAAACTTGAATGCATTTGAGTTAATGTGTTACCCCAGATCCTGCTTAGTGTGTTTTGTAAGATATGATACACCTAGCATATTCCTTTTTAAAACATGAAACATGCTGAGTTCCCAGACGTGTTTGGCTTGAAAGGTTTCAAATAAAAGATTGTACACGTGTGCCACCCAAAGTCAGCTTTCTAAAATACCATTTTCTCCAGGCAGGAGAATGGTGTCTTCAAATCAGAAACTCATAAGAACCCCTAGTGGTTTTCCAGTTTAGTCTAGACTATTCCTTGTGGTTTTCAAGACTGCCTCTAATCCACCCTACATATTCAAAATTTAATACCCTTGTACTTGAACCATTTGTTTCATATGTCTGTTCTCCTCAACTTCCCTGAAGTAAAATGTTAATGCTGCTCCTTTTGTCTGACTTCCCTCTTTCTCTCTTTGTGGCTCTTCAGATCCTTCCCAGCAATTAGGCCACAATTCTTTGTAGTTTCTCAATGAAGCTATATTTATCTATTTCTTCTCTGGATTCTTATTGTACTTAAATGAATTTATTTGCCAACATTCGAGCAGATATTATGTGCCAGCTACTGTTCTAAGTGTCAGAGATCTGAAAGTGAATAAGACCGTTAAGGTCTCTACTGTTATGGAATATATTTTCTAGAGAGTAGAAGACAACCTATAATCCCAGCACTTTGGGAGGCTGAGGTGGATGGATCATGAGGTCAGGAGTTCGAGACCAGCCTGGCCAAGATGGTGAAACCCCATCTCTACTAAAAATACAAAAATTAGTCGGGCATGATGGCAGGTGCCAGTATCCCACTACTTGGGAGGCTGAGGCAGGGAATTGCTTGAACCTGGGAGGTGGAGGTTGCAGTGAGCTGAGATCGCGCCACTGCACTCTAGCCTGGGCGACAGAGGGAGACTCCGTCTCAAAAGAAAAAAAAAAACAAAAATAAAACAAGAGCACAAAGAAGTAAATAAGTGAACAATATCATTTCAGATAACAGTTAATGCTGTCAAGATAAGACAGGAGAGCTCATGCCTGTAATCCCAGCACTTTGAGGCAGGTGGATCATGAGGTCAGGAGATCGAGACCATCCTGGTTAACACGTGAAACCCTGTCTCTACTAAAAATGCAAAAATTAGCCAGGCGTGGTGGCGGGCGCCTGTAGTCCCAGCTACTAGGGAGGCTGAGGCAGGAGAATGGTGTGAACCCGGGAGGCGGAGAATGCAGTGAGCCGAGATTGC
>NW_012103266.1:3816692-3825616 GCF_000951045.1 Mandrillus leucophaeus | reverse complement strand
AAAAAAAAAAAAAAAAAAAAAGGAGGATTGTGCCTTGGAAGAAAGTAAACTACATACCTGAGAAACTCATAGTTTAGCATTTAGTTATTTTTGTTTTTGTATGGTTAGTTTTTTTTTTTTTTGGTTTGACAGAGTCCCACTCCGTCACCCAGGCTGGAGTGCAGTGGCATGATCTCAGCTCACTGCAACCTCTGCCTCCTGGGTTCAAGCGATTCTCCTGCTTCAGCCTCCCAAGTAGCTGGGATTACAGGTGCCCACCACTACACCCGGCTAATTTTTGTATTTTTAGTAGAGAGGGGGGTTTCACCATGTTGGTCAGGCTGGTCTCGAACTCCTGACCTCAGGTGATCCACCCGCCTTGGCCTCCCAAAGTGCTGGTAGTACAGGTGTGCGCCACTACACCCAGCCTATATGGTTAGTTTTTACTCCCTGGTTAGACTGTAAATGCCTTAAGGGAAGAATCCTTAAACTTCTCTGTGCCATAAAGTGTTGGGTATAAAATGGGTGCTTGATTAAGGTTTGGTTGAGAAATTTGTCGTTTTTTCACAGAGAAGGTGAAAATCTGTTTATTAATTATAGAGCACTACTTGGCTAAATCATTGATCTAAGAGTATCTGTTATGTACAAAGTACTGTGTTGGGTTTTGAAATTTTTGTATTTGGCTAAAGCTAGCCTTTTCATTTCTGTTGCTTTTTATTCATAGACTAAGAAAGAAGAACTTTCATGTCTATACAACTTTTTTTCCCTTTTGAAATGGTTTAATATTGTGAACCCCCAAATTTTGAGACAGGTCTCAGTTTAGAAAGTTTATTTTCCCAAAGTTGACAATGCGCTTGTGAGACAGCCTCAGAAAGTCCTGATGATGTGTGCCCAAGGTGGTCGGTGCACAGCTTGCTTTTATACATTTTAGGGAGACATGAGACATCAGTCAATACGTAAGAAGTACATTAGTTTCATCCAGAAATGCGGAGATAACACAAAGTAAGGCCCCCCTACTGGGGGCTTCCAGGTCACAGGTAGGTAAGAGTCAGATGGTTGCATTCTTTTGAGTTTCTGATAAGTCTTTTCAAAAGAAGCAATCAGAATATGCATCTGTCTCTGTGAGCAGAGGGATGACTTTGAATAGAATGAGAGGCAGTTCCCAGCTTGAAGAGGCCCAAGATATTTTCCTTTCACAGTATAAAGCAAACAAACATTCTTTCTAGACCTGCAGAGGATGCTACTACTCTAAAAGCTGGATTATTCCTGCAATTGTTTCTGCTTAATTCAGGCACTAAGTGACTTCCACCAATTCATTAGTGTGAACATTCTTAAAGACCTGAGTGGCAGACGTATTTCCTGAACCATTTACCCTTAGTCCCAAAGCTGATCAGGTTTGTCACACAGAGACTACTGGATTCCCATGTCATAGTCACCCCTCCTGGCAGTTCAAGATTCAGCTTTACGGCAAGACAATTCATTTAAGATTGAGCATAACTTGTTATGACAGATTTGTCAAAATTATCCAGTGAAGTAACATAGGCTTTTGCATTGTGAAGAAAACTGAAACCCTATACTGTGATGTCATACTTGTTTTCTTCTAGATAAATATTTTGTTCTTTATAAATTGAAAGAGCATCTTGAGAAGAGAATCTCAAAAGGATTTTTTTCTTGTCATAAAAATGGTGTAATGAATTTTGATTTGCAATGGCAAAGAACTCTGGTGGGTTAAAATTGGAGACTTTTGAATGACAGTACTTCTGAGATGGTGTGCTTATGGTCACAAAAATATAAAAATATTGCTCTACTAAAATGATGAAATGGACAGTTCAAGATGTTAACAATGGCAGAGTAAGGTGCAGAACTGGAACTTCATATCTGTAACTTCATCTTCTCAACTGCTAGGCTTTTGAGCTTTGAGGGCAGGGCCATATCTCTCTAAATCCCCAGTGCCTGGCATACCACCACTTGATTTAGCATCTATTCTTAAGTGCTAATGGTGATAGAGGACTACAGTGCCTAAGATGAAGTGTAGGTATCTGAAAATGACTCTTACTTTTAGAAAGGAGATGAAAGAATGTTTGGGAGTAATTTTAAGTACACACAGTAAATAGTTCAGTGATTGCAAAAGCGAAAATTTGTTTTCTAAAAGGTCATCTTAGACTCAAACCTGTACATTGAGCTTAGTTCTAAAAATAAAATTAGACGTTGCTTTCTTGGTGAAATTAAACACAATTGAGAGGTACTTAACTAACACAAAATATCTTTATAATAAAGCATTTGAATGCCTGAACAGAATGTTCAGCTTGGTTACCAGGTGATTGGCCTTGAGTTGTTTGGATTGGTCTTCCTGGCTTTTAAAGTTCAGGAGTGAGTATAGGGTCTGAAAAGTTGGAAGGCAGGCCTTTGAATAGTAACTACTTCCCTCTGTGACTGCTGCTTATCTGAATAGGGATTGGGCAGGGATATCAGAGAAATCAAACCCTGAATCATTGGTTGATATTGATTACCTTTCTCAAGGTCCTTTCTGACTTGGAAAACAGATGGAGATTATAACAGAGTATTACCATATCAGAGCTCTCAGAAGATTTATATTGTGTTGGTCTTTCATTCTTCTGATCTTCAACTAGAGTGTAACCTCCTTAAAGGAAGAGAGCATGCTTACCTTGTTTACCACTGTATTCCCAGTGCCCAGTACTCAACAGTTTCACTTGTGTCACTCGCGTCCATGTGAAAAGACCACCAAACAGGCTTTGTGTGAGCAACAAGGCTGTTTATTTCACCTGGGTGCAGGTGGACTGAGTCTGAAAAGAGAGTCAGTGAAGGGAGATAGGGGTGGGGTCATTTTACAGGATTTGGGTAGGTAAAGGAAAATTACAGTCAAAGGGGGTTCTCTGACAGGCAGGAGAGGAGGTCACAAGGTGCTCAGTGTGGGAGCTTTATGACCCAGGATGAGCCAGGAGAAGGAATTTCACAAGGTAATGTCATCAGTTAAGGCAAGGACCGGTCATTTTCACTTTTTTTGTGGTGGAATGTCATCAGTTAAGGCAGGAACAGGCCATTTTCACTTGTTTTGTGATTCTTCAGTTACTTCAGGCCATCTGGGTGTATACGTGCAGGTCACAGGGGATGCAATGGCTTAGCTTGGGCCCAGAGGCCTGACAAACAGGTACATAGTAGATGATTAAATATTTGTTCAGCTGAAGTGAAGGTTGTTTTTTGTGTCCTATTGTACCTGCCATTCGTGGAACTCAAGAAACTTAAGGAAGGTAAAGAGTTAACCCTTCATCTTTATTGTAATGGCCAACTTAATGCATTTTATTTAAAAGAGAAGAAAATAGTCAAATAGTGCGAATACGTTTTTGAGTTGATGGTGAGACTTTTGAATTATATGCAATTTAGTTGTCCAATTTCACGATGTTTATAAAACATTGTATTACCATGTAACATTAGCCATAAGAGAGTTGAATCTTTACATCTTGCTGTTTTTGTTAATTTCTGCCTGATTGAGAAAATTAAAACTTAATTTTCTTACAATAATGACTCTTGCATTGCAATCACAACTTCAGCATTAGAGTTTATAAGTAAGTCGGCCATTTCTCTTAGTCTTAAGGGGTTGAGACTCTGGAGTGATACTTTTATATGTATACAATATTCATATAATACTGTGCTAAGTTATATTTAATATAGCTGATCATAAATGAAGTTTAATAAACTCTGATTGCTTGACTAATGCACAGTCTTATTGTTTTTCCAGAGTTGATTTTAATGAAAATATATGGTCACTATACTTATTGGTACAATATGCCCTCATTGTAATGAGCATGATCATTAGATTTGCATAATAAAAACTTATGAAAATGACTTTAATCAGTGCTTTTAATTCAGGGGTATGACTCTAATAAAGATTTTTGGGGGGGTCATTTTTGTTTCTGAATTTTTTAACTCCATAGTAGCTCTGTAGTGTTTGTACAAAGGAGTGAAAAATCCATGTTTACTTGCATGTGGTGTGAGAGAGATGCACCCATCCACATAAATTAATTTTGAGAGTTTGTTCTGGAAGAGCATCATTATAAATGAAAAAAAGTTTTTTGGTGTTTCTGTTGTTATTCTCAAGTCCTTTTATACCTTTCTTTTTTGACTAATATAGAAAGATAATTGTGTGGCAGAAGGCCAGGCGTGGTGGCTCACGCCTGTAATCCCAGCACTTCGGGAGGCCGAGGCAGGCGAATCACGACGTCAGTAGATCGAGACCATCCTGACTAACATGGTGAAACCCCGTCTCTACTAAAAATGCAAAAAATTAGCCAGACGTCGTGGTGGGCGCCTGTAGTCACAGCTACTTGGGAGACTGAGGCAGAAGAATCACTTGAACCCGGGAGGCAGAGCTTGCAGTGAGCCGAGATTGCGCCACTGCACTGCAGCTTGGGCGGCAGAGCAAGACTCCATCTCAAAAAAAAAATCTGTGAGGCAGAAATGCTTTAATTTTGTTTGCAGATCATTTAATCGTAACTTATACAATGATTTCAATACATGTTTAGTGTACAATGGCTAAAAATTACCCCTTCTGAAATTCAGCCTCTTCATATCTGCTTAAAATTTTTCCTTTTTGATAGACCATATTTGTTCTTTTTTCTTAACAGTTATAACGAAGAGCTTTAAATAGTATTATTATATTTATGAAAGCAGATTTTTACATGAGGGAAATCTGAGAAAATATTCGTATTAAATGTATGTGGTTATACAGGATATCCACTCTAGTTGAATGAAATTTACAAATCAAGAAATCAGGAGCGGGGTGTTTTTTCTTTATGTTTCTCTATCACAAGTAGTTAGGATAATTTTTTACATAAGTATAATTTCCTATGTGCCTTGGGGTACTCTATCATTCTTGTTGCCTGTTAGGAAAAAAAAAAAATTCTTTAAGAATAAAACAAAGCATACTCCTTCTCCAGTATTATTTTTGACCAGGGGTCCACATTTGGTTTATTAACAACTAAACTTTCAATTCAAGGGCAGCTTTAGAATTAGAAATGGTATATAGCAAAATGGGCATTCCCAATCAAAGGGAACAGTAGGGGCACAAACAGGACATCATGGGAGTATGCATTGGGAAGAGGATTTTAATTTTTGTTTTCTGTAGAATAGGGGTCCTAAGGGAAGAAGTAGAAGGTAGCCTAGGGCTGAAACATACAGGCCTTTGAATTCCATATTAAGGATATTCATCTTTATAGGTCATCGGGAGGCATTGAGTATTTATGAACAGGAGGGAGTATGATAGTCATTCATACTCTTTATTGAGCCTCAATGTGCCAAACACTGCTTTAGGCATTAGGGTTACATCCCTAAACCAGATGGGCAAAAATCCCTGTCCTTGTGGAGCTTATATTTTTTGTTGGAAAAACAGACCAAGATAATGATAATGAAGTAAATTATAGACTATGTTAGAATGTGCTAAATCTTGTTCAGGAGTGCCAGGAATGTGTGGAGGGAGGCAGATGTTTCCATTTGAAATAGGATGGCCTGGGTAGGCCTCACTGAGCAAAACCTTGAAAGCAGGATGAGGGAGTAAGCCATATGGACCATGGAAAAAGAGCATTCCAGGCAGAGAGAAGAGCCAGTGCATGTGGCTTATTGCCTCATTGGGGAGCTGTGAGGTGGTCAGTGTGACTGGAGCTGGGGGAATGAAGGGAGAGTAGTAGGAGATGAGGTCAGAGGGATATGGAGAGTGTACAAATCAGTAGGGCCTTGTAGGTCATTGTAATGACTTTGACTTGCACTAGGAGGGAAAATATGGCCCTTGGAAAGTGTTGAGCCAAGGAGTGACATGATGTGACTTCAGTTTTCACAGTATCACTTTGTCAGCTGTGTTCAAAATTAACTGTAGGAGAGCAAAGGTGGAAGCAAGGAGCTAGATTAGGAAGTCACTACAGAAATTTAGTTAAGAGCTGATGGTGCCTTGAACCACATCTTTGCAGACTGCAGAATGATTATCATGGGACTGGATAGCTGCTTGGCTATTGGAAATGAAGGAGAGGAAGAAGAACATGATGTGGAAATCTTAAACCTAGACAAGTGGAATGCAGGTGGAGCCACTAACAAACGTTACCCTCTTGTTTGTAAAATGAGAGACTTTGACTAGATTATCTCAAATTCCATCTAACTCGAATAGTTTCTACCTCTATACTCTGTGGTTTACTATAGACAAAAAGTATGTTAATTCCAAAGAAGAGTACTGAGGGGAAGAGAAGACTTCAGTCTCATCCCATAGGACCAAGTGAAAATATTGCTAGCAATGCTTTTTTTCTTGTGTCTGTCTCCCATGATTAAACTGTCAACATGTATTCAATTGAGATACAGATTTGAAACATTTTAGACATATGTGTACCTTAACTTAGATAATTTGACTAAAGCAAAAAGTATTTTCCCTTCATTTACATTCTTGCTTTGGAGCTATAGATGGGTTTCCAGCCTGGAGTTTATAACCCCAAAAGATGGGAAGAGAAGGAAAGCAGTAGTTGCATGAAGAACTGTATAATCTGTCTCAAAAACCCAGGTGGACAAGCACACATAGGGATGGTAGCAGGGTTAGTTGAGGTACTTTTGATACTTTATCATTTTCTCTCTGATTTGGTATTGCAGGAAATCATGAAATTGGCCATTGTGTTTAAAACAGTTTTCTACAACCCACTAGAAAAATTAAGGAGAAAATACCTGGTAAGAGAGTTGCAGGGTGAATTTATCCTTCTTAAAGTGGTTTCAGTTCTGATATAAATAATTCCCACTTTTTTGGCCAGGCGCGGTGGCTCAAGCCTGTAATCCTAGCACTTTGGGAGGCCGAGACGGGCGGATCACGAGGTCAGGAGATCGAGACCATCCTTGCTAACACGGTGAAACTCCGTCTCTACTAAAAAATACAAAGAAACTAGCCGGGCGAGGTGGCAGGTGCCTGTAGTCCCAGCTACTCCAGAGGCTGAGGCAGGACAATGGCCTAAACCCGGGAGGCGGAGCTTACAGTGAGCTGAGATCCGGCCACTGCACTCCAGCCTGGGCAACAGAGTGAGACTCCGTCTCAAAAAAAAAAAAAAAAAAACTTCCTACTTTTTTCCTAGGCAGTAAAGATTGATTGGGGTTTGTGTCAGCAGGATGTGATGAAGACATGGTATAGAGATTAGAAGTTTAGATCCCTGAGGGAATCAGTGGATTAAAAGTAGAAAAAAAAAAAAAAAGAGTTATACATAGAATACTATATTTGCCCCAGCTGATGTGAGGAGGATGGTCTTTAACAGCATTGGGTTAGTGGTATTTGAAGACAATTTTCTGAGATCCAAGCAATTTTCATTTACTTAAAACTCATAATGGAATCCTCCCCACAGTGAGAAGACCCTATGTTTTTTAGCGTGCATGACCAAGTTGATACACATTATTCAGCTTCTGTTATGAGAAATAAATGTATAGGATCTGGCAGAACATTAAATTCAATTTCTAACAGACAATTAAAAAAAATCTGGTTCTTTCGTAATCACACCCCAATTGGCACCTCAACATATTTATAATAAAAACTATATTTCATGCTCATCATACATTATTATAAGGTCTTGAACTATTCCGTGAATCCTGGAAGATAACTACATTGTTAGGTATTGCTTTAGTATTGCTGTACTCAAATTCTTCAAATAACATTGCTCATATATATTCAATTTTATGTTCAAATAAGTTCAATTTTATTTAGAATATTTTGAAAATATTTCTAATTTATTTATAAGGATAGTTTTTAAAAAATAAGTTCAATTTTATTTAGCATATTTATAAAAGTGTCCTTTAAATATCCATCAGGAGTAACGCAGTTCTGAGGCCAAGCTGTTTCATTATATTTCATTCTTGTTAAATGTGACATTTTTCCTATTGTACATGTTGTTGTTTTTTAAATTTAGGTATCTTAACTTGAGGATTCATTTCCAAACTTCTATATAACATGCAAGGGCTTATGATTTTGTGGTATCTTTTGTCACATTTCAGCACTGTGGTAGTGACGTCTGATCTGGATCTGATTTGGGACCTTGGGAGCCATATTTAAAAACAAATATATACACCTTTGCCAAACCTTCATTTTTAATCATTAAAAAGTTTTTTTCTTTAAAGAATATATTGTTTATATGTTTGAACTTTCTGATTCTGTTTGACTGTTTACAGTTAATAAAAATGAAAATTATTAAATTATTTTATTGTTTGATTTATGAATTTCTCTTATCTGATTTTTTTTTTGTTTGTTTCTTTTTGGTTTTAATAGAACATTCAAATAAAAACTTTGGCAGATGATGTGGTAAGGTGGTCTTAGCATGTTATTACATTACTTATGCATGTTGCCTTTTTATTAAAATGGGTGGACATAAAAGCATTGATATATGTAAGATATGAAATGTCTGGATATTTATAAAGTATAGTAGAATGGAGTAATTGTCAATTCAGTGACTTCCTTTTCGAATATTAACATAAATAATTATATGAGATCCCAACAGAATTTTCATATCATCATCCTGATATTTACCTTAACCAAAAGTTTTCTAAAATCTCCATGTGAATCTAAATTCTGGAAAACACAGATGCTTCCTTTTTTGATGGCCAAATAAATTGTGAATATATTAAACATTAATATTGGAGGAAATTAATTTCCATTAGAAAGGAAATTAAGTTCACTATGTTGGTCAGATGTGTGCTACTAAATTTAAAAACCAATATTTTAAAGCTGAATTTGTCATAGTATATCTTATTAAAAGTTATGGGCTCAAAATTTAAATATACCCTTTTATAGCTAAACTGTAAAAAATGGTATTTTAAGCATTGACAATTTTTTTTTTTTCCTGTGTGAAATTACCTATTTACAAATACTGTAAAGTAGTGATAGTGCTCAAAGGAGATGAAGGTATGTGGCTTAACTACATTTT
>NW_012103266.1:3743393-3816642 GCF_000951045.1 Mandrillus leucophaeus | reverse complement strand
TTTTTGAGACGGAGTCTCGCCCCGTCGCCCAGGCTGGAGTGCAGTGGCGCGATCTCGGCTCACTGCAACCTCCACCTCCCTGGTTCAAGCAATTCCCCTGCCTCACCCTCCCAAGTAGCTGGGATTACAGGTGCCCGCCACCAAGCCCGGCAAATTTTGTATTTTTAGTAGAGACAGGGTTTCACCATCTTAGCCAGACTGGTCTCAAACTCCTGACCTCATGATCCACCCACCTCAGCTTCCCAAAGTGCTGGGATTACAGGCGTGAGCCACTGCGCCTGGCCAACTACATTTTCTTACCAAGGTATAATCAAAAGCTGAAATCAAAAGCTAATTTTCTAGAAAAAGTGAAAGACACAGTGGAAGATCAAATATATATGTTATTAATGCTACTCAGTAAAAAGGCTAGTACTGGAAAAGTAAATATTAAGTGATATGAAGGGAAAGAGAAGAGATATGTTGATTTAATTGTCAGTTGCATATTTAAATGCTTTCATGTCCACCATATTTTTAGTGAAATTTGACTATTGAATATATCCTCAGCTTATTTTGGATTACTTAACTTTTTTCTTGAGTTGTTTGAAGATATACTATATAACTAAACCAACAATTTCCCTCAAAAACTTAAAAGAAAATGTGAAAATGTAGTTCAAGATGAATTAGAAGAAATGAATCTTAAGTTAATGTGAAGACTGGGATAGGAACCAGGGACTGGTGGATTTAGGAAAGTCACCTTCTCTGGGAAATGAGGGGATTGGTTTAGATTATTTTTCAAGTTTCTTCTCAGCTCTAAAATACTATGATTTATATAATCTCTTTGTCAGCAACCATATACTCAAATTACTTTTGTAATCCTAAATAAGCTGCTTAAAACTGCTCACGTTTCTTTCAAAGTATACTTTTTGGTTTTAAAAAAGTGTTCTTTGAATTAATAAAATAAAAGGTATGCTCATTAATGAGTTCACATAATTTTACATAAGCTATGGTAATAACTTCTGTGATGCTCTTTGTATTGTTGAAGTAATTATATAAGGATTCTGGTAACATGGTGGTGAAGATATACTGTCCTGATATTTAACATGTCTGCTTGTTTAATGTGAACTTGATGGTGTGCATGTGCTTCCTAACAGAAACCATAATAAAACTGAGTTGCATTCAGTTTTATGCACATTACTAACTTTTGATGTCCCATGTTTTGTGGTTTAAAATAGAATATCCTAATTACATGCAACTGAAGTCATTAACTCACTTTATGTGAAATAGCAAGCTAATTAATTAGAGATTTTACATGGAATCAATGGTTCGAAGTCAATATGCATAAAATAGCAAGTTTTTCATAATATCTGTAGGAATAAGAAATTTCTGTTTATATTTCCAGTAAATGGAAAAGGTGATGTTTTTATCTTTGTTTTACTTCCTCATTGGTCCAACATTTTAGGGAAGAAAACACTGGGGGAAAATAATAATAGTAACAACAATAATAAATAGCAGTTAAGTGCAATAAACATATTAACTTATTTAAATTTCACAATATCCCTACTGTGTAAGTAATATCATTATCCCTATTTCAGAGATGAGGAAACAGAGAGACCAAGTAACTTTCACAGGGTTACTCAGCCAGTAAATGGCAGAGCTTGGACTGAAACCCAGGTAATCTGTCTTGAGTCCATGCTCTTAACCATTCTACTGCTACACTGACAGATTATTCATATATACTTGTCACAATTTTTGCAGCTTTGAAGGAGAAAAACATTACCATAATTTTCTCTTAGAATTGGATATCAGTAGCTCTTTTTAGTTTCTTTCTCTTTTTTCATAGTTGTAAATTTGCCACCAAAGACACATTCTCCCTGAAACAACCAACAGGACTTTGATCCGAGACTTTTTTTTTTTTTTCACTTATTTGCTGTGCAAAACAGAAATGACAAGGGACTAAGCTTTACTTTTGAAGAATACTTTTCACCCCCAGAGTTCTGAGGCTGAAGAGCTACTTCAGGGTTTCAAAATAGTACAATCTCTAACTGGAGCTTGCTGCTTAAAATAGTATTTTGTCAAAAGACCATAATGATATGTATTATACTAAGTACCGTTTTGATGTTTCAATTCTTCATGTTAGTAGTTCTTGATCTTTTTCTCAGGGCTTTTTATTTATTTCTTTTTGTTTGCAGCGTGACCGAATTACAAGTTTTAGAAAATCTACTGTCAAAAAAGAAAAACCTCTTATTCAACATCCTATTGATTCTCAAGTCGCGATGAGTGAGTTTCCCGCAGCTCAGCCATTATATGATGAACGATCTTTGAATTTGTCAGAAAAGGAAGTATTGGATCTCTTTGAAAAAATGATGGTAAGTTATACCCCTAATTTTGATGTAATTTTAAAATGTGTGTGCCCGGAATAGCACTGAGTTTTAAGGAGGTGTGTTTGTATGGACAGTGTTTATATCACATAAAGAAGAGACCAGAAACTTGATATAACAAAACTATTAGCAAAAGTATCCTTTTTATTTTTCTTTTCTCTTGGCAAAAATGTCCTTACCTGTCTATCTCTTCCACTGTGAGCTCCTACAAGTAGAGGCAGTTTTATTTATCTTTGTTTTCTACTCTTTAGTAGTCTCTAGGACATCGAGTCAGTTTTTCAACTAACTGATTCGTGTGTCTGTTTCTACAAAGCAAAAGAGGCCTATGTCCTCTGCTGAAAACAGCACAAGGTCTCTTGTTGGGTATATGAAATAGACTTGGGAGGGTAGAGAGTAACAATAGAAGAGACAAAGAAATTAATTCATCCAAGTTTGTTCTGTTAGCAACATTCACACAACCTACATTTTCTAGCATGTTTCCTATGTTTTATAGCTTGTGGCCTAAATAATTTCCTGTATTAGATAATGAATACAATATTTTGAGTATTCAGAAGTTTATGGCAGGAGAGGGGAGAAATGAGGAATTAAACCATATTACGTTGGTTAATTTGACCAGAGAAGAACTAGAGATCTTGATTGGTGATTCATTCATTCAAAATTATATCCCACATGTTACTGTACATTTTTTGTGGTTGTCTATTTATCTGTACTTAAGAGTCCACAGGAGTTTCAAAGGTCACCTTACACCAAAATAAAAGGTTAAGAATCAATGAAATCTAGACCCTACTGTGCCCACTACGGAACATCTTATCATCACCTCTCCTGCTACCCTCATGATTTATCTCCCACACCTAGAAGAGTTAGTAGGCCTTTAATAAATATTTGTTGGTAGTTGTTGAATGAATCCAAACAAAATTTCCCTTTATCTTTAAAAATTTCCTTGACTATTCCTTCCATCTAGCCACAACTGGCATTTTGGGTATTCCCCTGAAACAAGTCCTGACACTTTTACCCTTTTTCACTCTTCTTCCTGCTTCTGTGGTGCACCCTTTTTCCTGGTGCTCCTTTCATGCTCTCTTCTTTAAACCATTTTTCAACAAACAACCTTTTCTCTTTTGAAGTCTGTTACTGCTGACCTTTCTTGATGATAGCACCTGGCTATACTTTTGTCCTTTACCCTTGCTACTTATTTTGGTGATTTCAACTATTATGCTAATAGCCCCTTCAATACGTTTTTTGCTCTTAGTTCCTTGTTTTTTAAACTCTGACTTTTGTATTTATATATTTAGCTAATTATAGGTATGACTATACCTTGGACTGTGTCATCCTTTAGAATAATTCCACCTCTAAGCTCTTTAACTCTGAAGTTTTCCTTAGAAGCTAAACAATTTACACTACCTTTCCAAGACCCTTAATTTTACAGAGCATGTATTGTGTAGTGGTTAAAAACCTGGACTTTGGGGTCATTCAGAATTTTTGTAGCATTCCTTTCCTTTATCAAATAAGCTCTGTTGTGTCTTTAATTGCTAGTATTTTCTGATTACCTAGATACCCCTCAGTTTATCACCTTGGTGTCCTTAATCACTGAAAACAATGATGACAGCAACAAACACAGAAACATTCCTTGATACTATTAACACTTTTTATCTTTTCAAATCTTTCTTCTCTATAGGTAAAAATTATACTCATTGCTTTAAGCTGCTGACAATTTGGTTACTACCTTTTGCAGTATTGAAATAGTTCTCCCAGTTCATCAGTGGCATTGCCGTATTCAGTTTTTTTACAATCAACATTACAGGGCCGTCTTCCCTTCATTGATTATCTCATTCACTTCTAATTTCTTGCCAAATCCCATTGGTTTCACTTTTGTAATAACTGTTACATTTGTGTCCTCAGGTGTCCTCCAGCTGTTCTTGCCCTACTTTAGATGATAACCCTCTCTAGTTTTTTCTTGTGGCTACTAAAATGCTTCCTAACTGGTGTTCCTCCCATTCTCCAGGTTTTGCCTATTCCAATCCAGTACTACCGTATGATTTGGACACAGAGTTCTTTTCTGAAGCCCCAGGTGGGCCTTTATGTTTTCAGAGAATCAGTTTATATGTCCCTACTCCGTTCCCTCAACTACGCTCCTAGATGCCTTTCACACCTTCGCTTTGCTGCTCCAACCTCAGAGCTCTTCCCCATCTTTATTCTCTGCTGATGACCTTGCTGCTTAATTTACTGAGTAAACTGAAGCATTCCGAAGAGAACTTCCACAGGTTCCCACCACTACATTTACCTTTTAGTATCTGCATTCATGTATCTGTCTTGCTACCTATCACCACAGATGAAATTTTCATGTCTGCATTCTTCTACTTGTGTATAAATTTTCATTCCTTTCACCTACTCACAGATATTGCTCCAATAATTTTTTCTTCTCTCTCTACCATTCTGAGCAGCATATAAACATGCGGTCCCATTTTTAAAAAAACTTTCTTTTGATCCTTTCTCTATTGTTAGCTATCACTCCACTTATTTACTCTCCTTTGAAGCAAAGCACCTCACAATAATTTTATTTATATGCACTGCTTCCAGTTTTAATCCTCTCACTTTCTCTTCTAAACTCACTCCAACCAGGTTTCCATCCCACCATTCTGTCAAAACTGCTCTTATCAGTGTCACCAGATATCTTCATGCTGTCAAATCCCGTGGTCAATTCTCAGTTCTCATCTTAATTTTTTTTTTTGAGACAGGATCTCACTTGTGCACCCAGGCTGGAGTGCAGCAGTGGCATGATCCTGGCTCACTGCAGCCTCAATCTCCTGGGCTCAGGTGATCCTCCCACCTTAGCCTCCCCAGTAACTGGGACTACAGGCATGCATTGCACCACCATACCCAGCTAATCGTTTTGTATTTTTTGGTAGATACAGGGTCTTGCTACATTGTTCAGGCTGGTCTTGAACTTCTGAGCTCATGTGATCTGCCTGCCTTGGCCTCCCAAAGTACTGGGATTACAAGTGTGAGCCACCATGCCTAGCCTCTCATCATAATTGACCTGTCGGCAGCATTCTATGCAGTTGATTATTTTCTCCAATCTGAAACACTTTTTTTTTGTCTCCTCAACATTCATCTTGTTTTCCTCCTACCTCTCAGGCCACTCCTTTTCAGTCTTCTTTGCTCATTCCTTTTTATGTCCTGAACCTCTAAATCAAATCACACAAGCATGTGAGGTAAGGCACATATTAATTAGCTAGATTTAGTCATTCCACAATGAGTATATACTTCAAAACATCGTGCTGTACATGCTAAATACATACAATTTTATCTGTCAATCAAAAAAACTTATTTATAAATGGCCATATATTATTTTTAAGTAACAGCATAATATAATAGGATATCAGAGAAATATGGTTTGATTAAAAGTAACAACCAAAAGTTAAACTGAAAACTTTGAAGATAATATCTCTACTTTGAGAGAAGTCTACTTATACTCTGAATATTATGTATTTTCTATATTATCTTAGTTTGACTGTAATAACCTTACAGTGAACAAATTATTTTATGAATAACTATAGTTTTCATCTACTGTATACTTATGCCGAAGGCATGAAACTAAAACATTTAAATGTATTGTTTCAGTTGATCCTTAGGACATTACCACAAAGTAGGTAAGATTGTTCTATCCCATTTTCAGATAAGGAAAGTGAAGCTTAGAGAGAGGTAAGAAAATTGATTCATTAACTTGACGAAGCTAGTAAGTAGCTGAGCTGAAACTTAAATTTAGGTACATAAAAATATAAAACATTGACATTTTTGTAACATCTACCTTTAATAATGCTTCATTTAGGCTAAATATAAAATTAGTACATTTTCCTTGCACACATATTGAGGAGAAGTAGAAGGCAAATCAGAGGTACATTAGAGTGGTAGGTAAAGCCAGCCTGGGATGGATTATTTCCTACTGATAATGGAACATTGTCTGTAATTGCTTTTTACAGAGCATCAGTTGAGAAGAATGAGTCCAAAAATCTAGCAATGGAAAACAGTTAAAAATGTCATTATCACAGTTGATTGGGAGAAAGCACTTAAGTCATTCTGTTTCTAAAACACAGAAGTAGACTTCCAGATTCAAAATTTCTCCTTTTTTATTTCACTCCTGTTGGTGTCTTTCCTTGTACAAATAATGTAAAAGGTGTTCTTGTCGTATTTGGTGTCTCTTATGACAATCTTCCTTCTCCTGGGTCTTTTGATGGTAACTTTATTGTGCTGTTTCTCTTGATTGGCTTTTCTAGACTTTAGAGAACTATGAAGGTTTAGAATACCTATTTTCAATACTATATATGTATTTTAGGATAACATACCTTGAGGTGTAAAAGGTTTTTTGGTTTTTTTTTGAGACAGAGTTTTGCTTTTGTTGGCCAGGCTGGAGTGCAATGGCGCTATCTCGGTTCACTGCAACCTCCGCCTCCTGAGTTCAAGCGATTCTCCTGCCTCAGCCTCGCAAGTAGCTGGGATTACAGACAGGCACCACCATGCCTGGCTAATTTTGGATTTTTAGTAGAGACGGGATTTTTCCATGTTGGTCAGGCTGATCTTGAACTCCCGACCTCAAGTGATCTGCCTGCCTCGGACTCCCAAAGTGCTGGGATTACAGTCTTGAGCCACCGTGCCCGGCCAAAACATTTTAAATAATTGCAGCAAATAGTACAACATTATACATAGTAATAATATATGAGATGCTTGACAAGAAATAAATTACCTTATAATTTACTATTTAGAATTTCTGGGTAATGATGTATTGGTGAAACTTTTGGTTAAAAACTTAACAAAAGACAATATTCAAATATAATCCTTTCTTACTCTGAAAATTGAAACTCTTGTCATGCCTGAGGATCATATCTATCAATAGCAGTTCCCATTGGATGGGCTTCTAGATATAGATAATTGAACTAAATCTAAAATTACTGCAGGACATGTTTTTTTTTTTTAAAAAAAGGTAGCTCTTTTTACTTAATTACTAATGGATCATTTCACGAATCACTTGATTCTTCCTAGCTAAGAAAACTTTTGAAATAATTTCAGTTAACTGAGTAGTCTGGTTTTACTAGTGTATTAGTAGACTACTAATATCTCATTGACTCTGGCATCTATTCTGTGCATTGGTGCATCACTGTTTGTATTGTGCTTATTCAATGATGCAATTTTTTTTTTTTTTTTTTTTTGAGACGGAGTCTTGCTCTGTCTCCCAGGCTGGAGTGCAGTGGCCCGATCTCGGCTCACTACAACCTCCGCCTCCCAGGTTCAAGCGATTCTCCTGCCTCAGCCTCCTGAGTAGCTGGGACTACAGGCGTCTGCCACCACCCCTGGCTAATTTTTGTATTTTTAGGAGGGACGGGGTTTCACCATATTGGCCAGGCTGGTCTCAAACTCCTGACCTTGTGATCCGCCCGCCTTGGCCTCCCAAAGTGCTGGGATTACAGGCTTGAGCCACTGCACCCGGCCTCAATGATGCAATTTTAAAGGGACTTTCTAAGTAATGGTATCAATGGCTATTGCTGGCAAGTTTAAAGTTCCATATCTGAAATAAGTATTTATTTGTTTTTTTGTTTATTTAGAGACTGGGCCTTGCTCTGTTACCCAGGTTGGATCAGGGGTCACAGCAGCCTCAAACTCCTCGGCTCATGCCCTCCTCCCACCTCAGCCTCCCAAGTATCTGGGACTACAGGCATGTGCCAAATAAACGCGATTTTTTGTTTATTTTTTGTGGAGATGAGGTTTTGCCATGTTGCCCAAGCTTGTCTTTAACTCCTAGGCTCAAGAAATCCTCCTGACTTGGCTTCCAAAGTGCTGGGATTATAGGCATGAGCCACGGCATCTGGCCTTGAAATTTTTTGATGATTGTTTATTTTATAGAGCTCTTTATTAAGAGAGTGTCTTTCATAGTTTGTAAAACTGAATTTTGTATTTAGAGTATGGTTACTAACTGCTAATTGACAATTGAGAAGTGGTTCTTTTACTAAAATTTTCAAGAATTAAAACCACTGCTTTTATAAAATTGTTAAAATTACCTGCATGGGGTAAATCACACTTGCTCTTTAAGATTCTTGTCTCCAGGCCGGGCACGGTGGCTCGCCTGTAATCCCAGCACTCTGGGAGGTTGAGACGGGCGGATCACAAGGTCAGGAGATCGAGACCATCCTGGCTAACATGGTGAAACCCCGTCTCTACTAAAAAATACAAAAAACTAGCCAGGCGAGGTGGCAGGCGTCTGTAGTCCCAGCTACTCAGGAGACTGAGGCAGGAGAATGGCGTAAACCCAGGAGACGGAGCTTGCAGTGAGCTGAGATCCGGCCACTGCACTCCAGCCTGGGCAACAGAGTGAGACTCCGTCTCAAAAAAAAAAGATTCTTGTCCCCTCCCCTACCCAGAGTCATGTTTTCAATCTTCCACAAGTGGGTAAAGGTAGTAGGATGAAAACAACACTCCTTCCATGTTATTATTATTGGTAACTTTTTTTCTTTTTCTTTTTTTTTTCTTTTGAGATGGAGTCTTGCTGTGTCCCTTAGGCTGTAGTGCAGTGGTGCGATTATGGCTCACTGCGGCCTTGACCTTCTGGGATCACACAATCCTCCCACCTCAGCGTCCTGAGTAGCTGAGACTGTATGCATGTGCCACTATGCCTGGCTAATTGTTTTATTGTTTTGTGGAGATGTGGGTCTTGCTATTTTGCCCAGGCTGATCTCAAACTCCTGGACTCAAGCAGTCCTCCTGACTTGGCTTCCCAGAGTGCTGGGGGTTACACTATATTGGTTGCCTATATTTGGTGACTTTTAAAGATGACTGAACTAAAGCGGTTCATATTCATAACTCTTCTCATATTGATCAGAAGCATTTTGTATTGCCTCTAATTAGGATTGGATGAAATATCTCCTCAATTCTACTTTAAATGTAAGGAAATTAATAATGCTGTAATTGAATAACTCTTCAACATTTTAAGTTGTCATAACCTTTGAGCTTACTGAGAATAACTGAGCTGGTTTTTGTACATTGAGTATACAGCTTAGGGACTGTTAAATGCTTAATAGTGTTTTCATCCAGACTGAATTATGCAATTAGAGTTCTTTTTGGGGAGAGGGGTGTTGGGAGAGGGGAGATTTTCATTTTAAGATTAAAAAAGTAAACCCATAGAAATTTCTTGGGGAGTTCATGTTGGAATTTGATTTCTATTAGCAGCACAAGGAACTCTCAAGTGGAGGTTCAGGTTACATTGGCAACCTATAGATACATCAATAAGGACTGTGTTCTAATATAGGTAATTAAATAGTTTGTCTCATGCAAAAGATGAGGCTAGTGATGATTTATGATTAACCTCTAGCCATATTTAATTTCAACCTAATTTATTAAAGGTAATGTTTAATATATGATTATACATGCAAATTTGATGTTTTACACTCTTTTCTATTCAGTAATTTATATTAATATACTTTGCGTTTTTGTCATAATTTAATGATAAGTAGTTATATGCAATAAATACTAAATTATTCCATCTGCTAGAACTCTCATAAGTAATCCCAAAGCTTTTAATTTTTATTCTCTCACTTTTCCCTTTCATTAATTTAGAGAGAATAGTTGTGTTTGAACACCAGGTGTTGTACATTAACCCAAGCATCCTTGTTCTCCATTGACTGCTATTATGGGTTTCTTTCTCACCCAACCCTAGTCTTTTAGAAGTTAGTTAGCTTGGATGAATCTTTTTGTGCCCTCAGAATAACTAATTTTAATTAATAGTTAAGGTAGCACAAAATAAGTTATTGGTAAACTAGGTCTTAAAATCTAAGAAGATATGGAAATAGTTGTCAGAAATTACTAGATTCTCAGAAATTGTCTAGACAGCATAATATCCATAGGTTATATTTATATTTTCAATATCCTTACTCCATATCATTAGACTGAGATAATGCCAGAGGCATTTCTAGACAACATGTTTTATTTTCTTATAAAACTCCCATGAAGAGCTTATAAAAGAGGAGCAAAACTTACCCAGTAAACAGATTTAAAGGGAACTAAATCTGGGTCAATTTTTAATTTTATTGCTAAGCATGATTTTTTAAAAACTTGGCTCTGTTCTTGGTTTGTACAGAGAAATGCTTTCAAAACTATTTCTTCTGTTTCGAAGGAGTCTACTAGTATTTATTTGCATGAGTGTATTTAAGCAACTGTTTGTTGATATGTGCAATGTGCCAGGTAGGATGCTACATGTTGGAAGTGTAAAAGAATGCGGCACCTCCCTTACCCTCAGAGAGCTCAGCGTTTACTCAGGGAGAAAAGTAAATAAATGATTTCCATAGCACTAGGATAGCTGTGAATAGGCTACTGTGGGAACTTAGCCCTGTGCAGAGGCTCGGGATGGAAGCAGAGAACACCACCTAAATACACTGAAACCCAGTGTTACTTCTCTATTATCCGTCTTTATTTTTTGGCGTAAATGTTCTCAAAATTTGAACAGTTTCATCAAAGTCCCATGCCTTCCATACGCCCAATACTGTTTAAGGTCTGAGAAGAGAGCAGTGAACAACCTAAAGAAAATCCCTACCATCAGGGAGCTTATATTCTGGCAAGGGTGATATATTGGAACATAAGGCGGAGTTATAAAAGAAAACACAAATTTCTGTGTCATGGTGAAGTTTATTTGACAACTCTTTACTGAATGCCAGATACTTTGTTAGGTACAGCAGACATAAAGATGTCAAAGGTACTATCCGTGCCACAAGGTTTTTATTTTGCATAGCCTGCTAAGAATGGTTTTATATTTTTAAATTGTCACCCAAAAAAGACTGTTTCAGGGCACATGAAAGTTATATGAATTTCAGTGTCCACAAATAAAGTTTTATTGAATGTATGCATGCCCATTTGTTTATCTATTGTCTACAGCTTCTTTGTGCTGTAGTAGAGTAGTTGAGACAAAGACTATATGGTCTGCAAAACCTAAAATATTTACTGTCTGGAAATTTACAGAGAAAGTTTGCCAACCTCTGGACTAGTCCAAGAGTCTCTAAACCTTTTATTTCCACCTCAGGAAAAAAAAAAAAAAAACATATATATATATATATATGTGTGTGTGTGTGTGTATATATATGTTTGAGTAAGTAGCCCTAATATATTTTAAACATTATATACATGCCTGTATGTACTAATATTAATATTTGAGTAAGTAGCCCTAATATATTTTAAACATTATATACATGCCTGTATGTACTAATATTAATATGTACATTATAAAATATACACAGTAAAAACAAGAAAAACATGAACAACATTCTAAAATGATTTAAAATGAGTTTATTTCTTAATCATACAAAAGTCTTTGCTGTCATGATTAATAACCTTTTAGTGAGAACTGTGTCACTATGTCCTTTTTTATGTCTTGCTTAAAAATAGGCGGTAATTAGAAAGTTTAGCTCCAAGTTCATTTTATTTTGATATTTGGTTTAATTTCTCTCGTAATTGAAACATAAATCTGACAAAGATTTGTAGGTTCAAATGGAACAAGTACACCGTTAGCAACTTACTAAATTGTAGATTAACTTTTATCAGACCAATCCATGAATCAAGCAAAGATTTCCTGCTGAACTATGACTAGTAAATTCCTGTCTTACTTGACGACAACCAGTTATTCTTGCAACTAATCTGGAGTATTGTATTTTTATATTTCTAAATAAATGGATTCAAAATGGACTTTAATAAATGGGTCTTCAATAAATACCACTGGGAAGATGAGCTCTTTCCATTTTTTCGTCTGTATTAGTAATGTGTAAACCCTCATCCTCATGTTTGTGTACTCATGCCTGTTCCAGACAGTACATCTAACACCAGGAAGAACGAGGAAGTAATTCAAGCAAGGGTGAAGGGGACTGACTTGGAAGTTGGGTCTATTGGGACTGACTTGGAAGTTGGGTCTGTCTTTGTGGCTTTTCCAGTAAAGTAGGTTTGAAAAGGAGTTACTTTCTTACTAATTGTTAAAATGTCAAGGAATTTCTTTTCTTTTCATAAATGAAAAATGCCTAACTCATGCTAAATTTCAAGTTTGTTTTTGTTTTTGTTTTTTTTTTTTTGAGACGGAGACTCACTCTGTCACCTAGGCTGGAGTGCAGCTGCGCGATCTCTGCTCACTGCAACCTTTGTCTCCTGGGTTCAAGAGATTCTCTTGCCTCAGCCTCCTAAGTAGCTGGGATTACAGGTGCCCACCACCACGCCTGGCTAATTTTTGTATTTTTAGTAGAGATGGGGTTTTGCCATGTTGGCCATGCTGGTCTCGAACTCCTGACCTCAGGTGATCCGCCCGTTTTAGCTTCTCGAAGTGCTGGGATTACAGGCATGGCACTGTGCCTGGCTAATTTTGACAGTTTTAAAATACTTTATCTTGAAATAACCAGAAATATCTCTGGTTTTCATGTTAACTTCCTATTTCATTTCAAAATATTGTAAATATTTTATTGTATTTGAAATATCTTGCTTTTATTTAAAGAAGAACAATCTTCTTGACTCTATGTAGTACTCTGTGTACTTCAGTTTCAACTTCTTGCAATGGCCTTGAATTTTACGTGTGGGTTTGCCTGACTCAGGACTCCTTCCCTCATAGTTTTTCCACAAAACCTCTTTTTATTAAATAAATCATTTATTTTGGTTATATGTTTTGTCTGTTAAATTGTTCTATTGGTGACTCAAATAAGAGTAGTTTATATATGTCATTATAGAAACAATCTAGCAAATACTATAAGGTGAGATGTTTTTAAAAAGGCTATATTTTTATCCAACTATATAGTAAACCTCCTACACTAATTGTTTAAATACTTGCTTTTAGCAAATTTTCAGTAATGATCTATATGTGTCTTCTGATACGTCAGTATTTGCTGACAAAGAAATGTACTTCAGCTTTTTGCCATGTTGTTTTGCATGGATTCTTTCAGCTGCTTTTACCAAGTGTTTCTCTAATGCCATGGTACCTTTTGTCAGTTGTTATTAAAGAAAGAAAATTCAAAATAAGCTTCTCAACACATATCATTAAGTTTACAAAGTATCGCTAAGGTACTGGATTTGAGTATAACATGATTCTGATTATTGTGGAGAAAATTGACTAATGAGTGAGAATTGAAGAATGAATGAATGAGAATACAAATGAATGAATAGGCAGCTGGTTCAACTTTTGACCTTCTCATTTGATCCTATTCTTATATGGCTTCTCAGTAATAACTTTAAGAATATAATGTTTGCTGAAGTGGAGGAATTTGTCTATAATGGGAAATTGTATCACGGCATGTGAGAAGCTTAAAAAATGGTTTAGTATTTACAAATGTGGCTTTAAAAACATTATAAGTGGTCCATTCTTTAGACTTCAAACAGTGTTTTTTAAAACCACAAAATACTACATTCTTTCTCATGTATTATAGATATATCAAATGTTAAACATGCTAAAAGCTTGCTTTTGTTTTGAATACCATAGGAAATCGGTATGTTTAGAAATAGTTTCATATTCAATTATGCTGTTTAGAGTTAATATTGAGTTATGAATATTGCTCTATTTAGCTTTATTATTGTATTATAGATCTGGAGTTAATGATTTGGAAGTGTTAGCTGCCTAATTAGTAATATGTATCTTATTTCTATAAGAATAAAATGAGTCATTATCGTCTCTTAACATGAATGATACCCATTTCCAATCAACCTATGCAGCAAATTTATAAGTATAAAAACCTGTTGCTGATTCTAAAGCAAGTTAATATATTTAAAGAAAAGGTCTTAAATATCAGATTGGTTCAACAAATATTTATTAAATGTTTACTGCGTTCCAGGAATTACGCTTTTTGCTAGGAGTACAAAGATAAGTAAGTTCCTATTCTCAGCTTCGAGTTTAGAGGAGATAGATTTATCACATAATTTCAATGTAAGTGACACATAAGGAATTAATATGGAAGAATAGGATAAGGGTAGTTATTTTCAAATCAGGTGCTTTAGGAGAAATCTTCCTGAAAAATTAGTGGTTGAACATAGTCTTGAAGTATAATACTTAACCAGATGTGAATTTGGAGGGGGCAAGGATCACATTAACAGACGGAGAGGATGGTAAAGATGACCACATTTCAGTCAGGGAGAACAGCATCATGAACGAAATAATGAGTGTGTAACAACACAGTTTATGTAGCAAAACTACAAACAACCTAGCATTATTAAAACATAAGGGGTAAGATGAAAAGTGGTTAAAAGCCTGAGGTTGGGAGGTGATAACGCTAATAGCTAGCATTCTTTGAAAGCTAGTTAATATACACCAGGCTTGTCATGCACGATCACACTCAGTACTGACAACATTCCTCTGAGGTGTATAATCTTACATTGCTCTTATTGTCCTGCCTGCCTCCCTACAAAATAATTCTGTGATGGCATGATGTCAGCAGTGTGTGCCATTAAAAACTGAATGGGTACATAGTAATGTAGAAATGTCACTGGAAGCACAGAAACTCTCTACCTAGAGACTGCCAAAGGTGACACTACCACACTCTTAGGCCCGGCTGTGAAGTATACAAATACAGACACTTAATCTTGTCAGCATTCCAGAGTTGATTCTACTTGGAGGATGCAGATTGATAATAACCACATTTACAGGAGAATGAAATTTAACCAGAATTTTTTTAGGCAATAGAGACATAGCCCAGCATATGTGAGCAGAACATAGGGATTTTGATGAAAACAAAAACAATACGAGTCAGCAGAATGATGTACTTAGCCAGTAAGGTAATAAAATCAGAGGGTGAATTAATAGAGGTGTAAGTATTTCAAGGTGAGGGAGGTGGATGTTCTTTCCTTCCTTGCATTTGTTAAACCACAGAGTACTTAAGAGAGAGATGTGGACACCAACCCATGTTACATGAAGATAAGTTGAGTACTTTAGCCTGGAAGAAGGAATGTGGTCTTCAAATAACATTTATGTGGCTCTTGAATTAATTTCCTTCTGTCCAATCTGACATTTCTTCTTAGTTCGACTCTTATCTCTAGTCACTTAAATTACTTCAGCCCAAATTATTGAACATAAGAAAAATCCACTCTGGCAGGTTTAAATAGAATATAATTTTAGGGAATATTAGGTAGTTCTTGAATTAAGAGAGTTGCAGAAACAGGCTCCAGATAACATTGTAGGAATAACTTCCAGAACCACACAACTGAAATACAGTTCCGATTAAGGAGCTCTTATCCCAGAACCATTTGATCAAAATGTCTTAAAGAAAAAGACACAGTTAATGCCATCAGTTCTGTAACAACATCACCTCTGTTGCCAACTGCATCAGCAAAATGGATGGCCTATTTGTGGCCTGCTTCCTCACATAGTTCACTTCTAAATCTACACCTCCTATACTTGCGTTTTATGGGTGGAGACGAAGCCACATGCCTGCACTCTAGTTAAAAGGGAGACTGACAAATGTAGTTTTTATAGATTATACCTTTGTCAGGTGGGACTGACAATGTGAGGATGTATTAAATTGTAGAGGGCATGTTCAAGTGATGTTGGGCAGCGAAACATGATACATGACCACTAGAGTTTCCTGACTGGTCTCCCTCCTTCCAGTCAGAATTTTTTCATCCTTTGAGACTCACAACCTGGTAAAGACATCTCTGACCTTTCCATCTGCCCTCTGTGTTTTCAAACAATCTGATACATGCCTCAGTTAGAATTATTTGTTACTACTAGACCATAAATTATTTATTCAACAAACATATATAGCATTTACTGTCAGGTATTGTTCTAAGTGCTTTATAAATAATATTTAATTTGAGTGTAAAAACAAGTCTACCAGATTAGATAGCCTAGCATAGTTTCTGGTGTGTAGTATGTGTTCAGTAAATAAGTGATTCAAAATTTTAAAAGTAGAGAAGAAAAAAGGTCATGCCACCCACCTTAACACACATTATTTTGTTGTACATATTTCATGTCCAGTCATCGAAGGAAAAATTTGGCAAAAATTAAACTACCCTAAGATGAATGGGGCTGCCTGAGGAGGTAAGGAGTTCCCTGTCAGTTGAAATAGATACATACGCTGGGCATGGTGACTCATGCTTGTAATCCCAGCACTTTGGGAGGCCAAGGCGGATGGAACACTTGAGGCCAGGAGTTTGAGACCACCCTGGCCAACATGGCAAAACCCCATCTCTAAAAATACAAAAAAAGTAGCTGGCTGTGGTGGTGCATGCCTGTAATCCCAGCTACTTGTGAGGCTGAGGCAGGAGAATCACTTGAACTTGGGAAGCGGAGGTTGCAGTGAGCCAAGATCAGGCCACTGCACTCCAGCCTGGGCAACAGAGCAAGTCTCCACCTCAAAAAAAAAAAAAAAAAAAAAGGAAATAGATACAAATCGTAGATGAGCGTCTGTGGACCACATTATAAGTGCTATCCAACCTAGTTTCGATGATTCTACTTTGATTCAACAATGCCAGAGCCTATGAGAGAGAGAGAGGAAAAAGATGTCTTCTGCCTTCTAGTAAGTCATTAACAAGTAAAATATCCAAATGAGAAATAACATTAGATAGAAAAGTGGGGAAAGAGACAGTGATCCAGGTAATTAGGAAGAGAGGTGATGTGTATATATATATACACACACAAAATTTATAAGTATTCACTATGAATGAATCATCATAGGAGTTGCTGCAGTGGTTGCAAATATAGATTTTTGCTGTCAACAGTTACTATTCAATAGATAGATGCAGTTTGTCTACTTTTGAGGATTGTCTTCCACATTCTCACATATGCATCTTTAAAAATAACTTTGATGCCGGGCGCAGTGGCTCACGCCTGTAATCCCAGCACTTTGGGAGGCCGAGGTGGGCGGATCATGAGGTCAGGAGATCGAGACCATCCTGGCTAACACGGTGAAACCCTGTCTCTACTAAAAATACGAAAAATTAACCGGGCATGGTGGCAGGTGCCTGTAGTCCCAGCTACTCGGGAGGCTGAGGCAGGAGAATAGCGTGAACCCGCGGGGCAGAGCTTGCGGTGAGCGGAGATGGCGCCACCGCACTCCAGCCTAGGCGACAGAGCGAGACTCCGTCTCAAAACAAATAAATAAATAATAAAAAGTAACTGATACTGTTCTTTGCCAATTAGTTTACTTTATTAAAAAAATAGAATGCTCAGAATTTCTGTAAGAGTAAAGGGATAAAAATATGGATTTTTTTTCCTTAAAAAATGTAGATATGATTCACATACTATAAAATTCACCCTTTTACAATGTGCTTCTTTCTTGCTTCTTTCTCTCTCTCTCTTTCTTTCTTTCTCTTTCTTTCGAGACAGGGTCTTGCTCTGATTTCCAGGCTGGAGTGCAAGTGGCAGGAACACAGCTCACTGCAACCTCCGCCTCCTGGCCTCAAGCGACCCTCCTGCCTCAGTCTCCCAAGTAGCTGGGACTGCAGGCGCACACCACCACGTTCAGCTAAGTTTTAAAAAGTTTTTGTAGAAGCGAGGTCTTGCCATGTTGCCCAGGCTGGTCTCAAACTCCTGGGCTCAAGTGATCTTCCTTCTTGGGCCTCCCAAAGTGCTAGGATTATAAGCGTGAACCACTGTGCATGGCCAAATTCATAGTTTTTTTTTTTTGTATATTCAAAGAGTGTGAAACTATCACAACAACTTTTAGAACAGTTGTTTCACCCCATAAGGAAATACCATACCCATAATCAGTCATAATCCAAACTCCCTCCTCTTCTCCCCTGGCCCTGGCAACATCTAATTTATTTTTCGTCCCTATAAATTTGCCTATTTTAGACATTTAGTATGAACAGAATCATAGAATATGTGGTCTTTTATAATGCTTATTTCACTTAGCATAATGTGATTTCAAGATTCATCCAGATTATAGCATGTATCAGCACTTCATTCCTTTTTAGAGCTGAATAATATTTCATTATATGATATGCCACATTTTGTTTATCCATTCATCCATTGATGGATGTTTGGATTGTTTCTACTCCTTGGCTATTATCAATAATGATGCTGTGAACATTCGTGTGCAAGTTTTTGTATGGACATATGTTTTCATTTTGCTTAGGTATGTAAACTGGGTTATATGGTAGATAAATCTGTTTAACTTTTGGAGGAACTGCCAGACTGTTTTCCAAAGTGGTTGTATCATTTCTCTTTCCCACCAGCAATGTGTGAAGGTTCCAATTTCTTCAATTCATTGCCAACATTTATTATTTTCCTCTTTTTTTCTCGCTATCCTAGTAGAAGTGAAGTAGTATCTCATTGTGGTTTTGATTCACATTTCCCTACTGACTAATGATGTTGAATATCTTTTCCTGTGCTTATTGGCCATTTGTATATCTTCTTTTTTTCTTCCTCTTCTTCTTCTTTTTTTTTTTTTTTTTGCCAGGCTGGAGTGCAGTGGTGCCATCTTGGCTCACTGCAAGCTCCACCTCTTGGGTTCATGCCATTCTCCTGTCTCAGCCTCCGGAGTAGCTGGGACTACAGGTGTTCACCACCACACCTGGCTAATTTTTTGTATTTTTAGTAGAGATGGAGTTTCACCATGTTAGCCAGGATGGTCTTGATCTCCTGACCTCGTGATCCACCTGCCTTAGCCTCCCATAGTGTTGGGATTACAGGCGTGAGCCACTGCGCCCGGCCTGTATATCTTCTTTAGAGAAATGTCTATTCAAGTGTTTTGCTCATTTGTTGTTGGACTTTTGTCTTTTTATTATTGAGTTGTAAAAGTTCTTTGTATATCTGGGTACACATCTATATCAGACATATGATTTGTAAACATTTTCACCTATTCTGTAGGTTGACTTTTCATTTGGTGTTGCATTTTGAAGCACAATCATTTCCAACTTGGTTTTGTGACCCTGTCAAGCGTGTGTTCATATATCACAAGGATTACTATGAATTTCAAAATGAACAAAAACAATGTGTCTAGTCAAAGTGTTATAAATGTATATATCACAAAATAAAGGTAGATTTCCAATTGAATTAAAGTTTATTGAACCTCAAAACAATGTGTTCTTGTAACTGAATACTTTTCCCTCTAATGAGTGACATTTATTACCGCAGTACAGCTGTTTCTGCTTTTTTTCTTTTCCAAATCCAACAACTTCTTGTGAACTTTCTTCAGTGACATATTATAGATATATAGACCCTGCCAATTTGCAAATTATATTTGCTTTCTCAGATAATAGCGATCCTAAGGGAGCATATGCCAAACAGCATTTTGTGTGTGTGTTTGCTATCAAGATAAATAAAGAGCTTTGTTAGCATAGATATTGTGTATATCTATGTTATAAACTGCCAGTTTATTCTGTGGAATGGTTTTAAAAATACTTTCTTCTTTCTGCTCAGTAGTTGGCTAGGTAGAGATGTGAACCATAAATACATGGTACAATTTACACAACACTGTGGTATCTAGAGTGAAAAATAATAGTGGAGTATCCCAGAAAGGGATTTTTGACATTAGTCACCACATGAATTAGTATTTTAAGACACAGAAATTATTAATGTTTATTAATCACTTTTGAAGCTATTAAGTGGAAATTTATCAATGCTCACAGTAAATGTTATTTCTTACAGGAGGACATGAACCTTAATGAAGAAAAAAAAGCTCCTTTACGAAACAAAGATTTTACCACCAAACGTGAGATGGTTGTCCAGTATATTTCTGCCACTGCCAAATCTGTAAGTGGGGAGATTTTTCTAGCACCAACAGAATGAACAATGAGCTTAGCATCATTCTGCTTAAAAATAAACAAACCTCAGCTCTTCACATTACCTCATTGTACTCCATAGACTGTTCAGAAAACAATTTATATATGTATTACACATTTAGTATTAAATATATATTTTTAAACTATTCATCATTAGAAATGAGACACTTCCATTATTACAAGCTAGACAAAGGATATAAAGCTCTGAGGTAATCCAATCCAGTCCTGAGCTTTTGTGTACATACTAAAAATTGACTGCATTTTGCAGATATTCTGCTCCAAATGTGGTTAGATGAAAATTTCGGATTTTGAAGAAGGCACAACTTAGCATAGTCACAGCTTCAGTTTACATTAAAGCTGCATGTCTGGTGTCTACTTGCATGAAACTTAGAGCAGTACTTTTTAATTAACAGTTAGCTTTTTTCTTAATTTTATATGATGCAAACTATGTAAGCTGCCTCATAATTGCTATTGTATAGCTTCATTTAAAGTAAAGGATGTCACCTAATAGGAGCTTTAATCAAATCTGTTTGTGAGTCCCAAGACTTGAAAGTAAAGTTCATTGAAAGGACTTGTTATTAATAGGAAACTTTGGTTTTAGTGGAGTATTTTGCTCTGTTCACTTCCTAATGCACATCCAAATATAGTCTTAAGCTTTGATTTTTTTTTTTTTTTGGGTAAAAAAAAGTTGTATTTTTGAAATAGTAAAATGCATCTTTTACATTTCTGTAAAGAAAAAGCTTTTAATACCTAGAGTTCATAAAACCACTGTATGTGTGTATATGTGTATATTTTGTGTGTATACATATATGTGTACACACACGTACACATTTAGTTCATGCGTTTTAAATTTCATAAGTTGACTATTGCAGAAAACAAGTCTTCATTGAAAAAATATATTCTAAAGTTATTTGGCTATCCTATTAATGCTATTTCAGTACAGCAATTCCAGTGGCAATTACTAATGCATTTTGCCGTGAATTCTACGATTGTATTGATTCTATATTGTACTTTAAGCAAGCTAAATCTGAATGCTGAACTATTTAAACATAACACATTGCAGCTCCACCATAGCAGAGCAACAGCATGTTTTTTAATTTGCTTCTGGTATCCAAGGGCAGAAATATGTTTCAAGTGATAAGTGAAATTTGCCATGAGCGTCGTTTTCAATAGAATTAGGTGATGCATAGGGTTTTACTTTGAAATTCTGATGAATCTCTTCTCATTTTTGCACTCAAGTTATTGTTCACGGTAAAATGCTTTAGGAAATGCAGGATGTACATTCAATGTTATTTTTCAAATACCTAAAGGCTGATACACTAGTAAATCTATATGTCTGAATCTGAGTGCAAAGTACAGATAATAATATATGAATAATCATGTGGTGGTTTTAATGATAAGATTTTGTTAGAGTCTCTGACTCATTTGTTGTTGTTTGTGTAAGTGGGACTGAATATAATGATTATATGAAACTCTTATTCCTTGACCTTTTGATTATTACTTGATTTCTGTGCAGAACTTGTTTTCATTTATTCTCATATTATTTCCTCTTCAAGTGACCAAAGAAATGCACACTTCAAGTTATATACTCATTTTTCAGATTAAAATGCAAAAAATTGGATAAATATTAGATGAGCTCATTTGAATTGCATTATTCAAAAGATGGAAATTCAATGTTTCTCAAAAGACATGAAAATTCTATGTTTAAGGCATTAGCCTCAAAATCAGAACTACTTAATGGCCTTTATTTGTTTCATTCAGTGTACATATGAGTACCTGAAATATGCACAGGACTTTGATAAGATTTCTAGGAGTATACATTTTTTTGCTAATATTTTTCATGGCCCAGATATTATGATGGAAGAAAGCCTGTTGACAAGCATGTTTTGGAGCTTTCTCACCTTGGAAAGACATTAATTAGTACTGTGTTTTCTATCATTAAAACCACAAAAATTATTTATGTAATTTCCTTTTGAAGGTGAGAGCGTTGGCCTTCAGTGACAAACAATAATCTTTTGACCTTTTCATTATCACAACACTAAAGTTTACGTTTAGAGTAGACATGATAGTTACCACTACTTTATGAAAATGCTTTCTTAGTCACAGCTTTCATTTTGAGGTAACAAAGTTAAGAGCTAGAGTCCCTGATGGAAAAATGTTTTATAGTCACATGTAAAACATGTGAGAATTGTAGTTAAATTTAAACATAAATTGTACATTTTTCCCTTTTAATACCTGCATTAGTCATTTTGTATGGGATCTAAAACCAAATTTTAGATAGAAATATCTATCATGCTCCTGGGTTCCTGAGTAAGGACATAAAAGTAAAATGAAGCTGTACACCAATATGTCGTCAAGACTTGTTTCTAAAGCAAACAAGAGTCTTTTGTAGTGTAATTAACTTCGCTAAAATTAGCATGGAAAAGGAGACTCTAAAGGAAACCATAAGATAATAATAAAAACTATTGCTTAGTTTTTTCTTCTTAAAGTCCCATAATAGAGAATGTTAAATTGTGTGAATGTTAAAGGAAAAAATTTGAGTAACTCTGTCCATGATGAATGACCTTTAAATAGAGGGATGGAGAAGAACCTCCTTTCTGCATTTTAGTGTCCATTGTTCATTGTAGGAAGCGTAGTTATGGACCTGACCTAGGGTAATAGGTACATGTAGATAATTTGATCACAAATAACCTGGAAGAGTCTATATTTTCAAAACACCAGCATATGTTTTCAAAAAATGGAAAACCAAGCTTTGTTAATATTGCAAAAGTTGTCCTACTGATTGGTAATCCTGAAACAATATGTTGGTAATTTAGAAGGGATCTCACAGGCACTTCACAGCACATATAGACGTTTATGAGGAAAAGTTATCCACCGAAGTCCCAACATTAGTTTGTCAAATGCCAGTGTCAGTGTCATTCCTAGAATATCAAGAGACTAGTTTATTTTGAATTTAAATCATAATCTTTGAAATTTTAAAATATGTAAAGTTATATTTTTTGAGACATGTGAACCATTGAGAGGCAACATTTTTTTTTTTAATCTCAGTAGGAAATAATTTAAAATAGTGATGCCAGCTACACCTGCAGATTTGTTAGACTGACCTGTATAATGAGTAGTTAAAAGTTGCAGTATACTTATATGTGTATGTGTATACATGTATTATGGTTTTGCTTTTGTCATTATCAGATACTCTTTCAGGTCTTTTCCAGGTATGGTCTGGATATGATCAAACAGTTGAACCCAGACATGGCCAAAATATTTTCTCTTAGCTTCTGTTGGGTACTAAATCTTATCTATTACTGTTTATGCTTTACCTAAATGAAGTTATTTTGCAGCGAAAATGAATCATTAAATGGGCCATATTCTGGTTGTTTCACTGAGTATAGACCTGCTTTAATTGTTAACGCAGGCTCACATTCTTTTTTTAGTCTCATGTCTGTGCTAAATAAACAAGGGACAAATACGACCTCTGTCTTTTTGGTGGGAGGAAATAATTTAGGTCAATAGCATATCTTTTAATTCAGAAGACTGTTAATGGCACCAAAGAGGCTTTTATTCAACTAAATAATCACTGCTTGTAAATAGTCTACTGAATGAATATTTAAGAAAGCTGCTTCTCTATTCTGAGATTCATGGATTCTTCTGAAATAATTTTCTTGGAAACTGTCATTATCTTTTTGTATTTTATGATATCCTGTTCAGCATAGGATTCTTACTGGGGTTTTAATTAAATTTGATTTTTATTTCTAAAGCACTAGCTGAAAAATAGAACACATTTTGATAATAACTGCTATCGGATTAATGGTTTTGTATTGTGGCTTAGCTGTTTTTTTGGACACTGCTTGATATTCAAGTGGGAATCTGATAACAGTGATTTGATTTATATTTGGATTTTTGCATAAAATTATGTTTAGGACTATGAGTTTACTTCCTGCTTTCTTAAACACAATTCTGCCTCTCAGAAATTCTTTTATCACTTATCCATTAGGAAAGCTCAATTAGAGCTGCAGTTTTTGAACTATTTCCTCCTTCTGAACATGTGCATGTTTAGATGTAAAATGCTTCTTTGTCTTCACGTTATGTAGAAAATTCTGATCTTATAATAGAAATGCTAGAATTACCCAGAAAACTAGAATAATCAGCAATCTTTTTTATAATTTTCAAGTATAATACAGTATTATACACCTTGAATTCATAACAATAAAAAATATTTGTTTTCAACCTAAAGTTTACTTCTGAACTTAATGCATGACTTTAAATGTAACATTTATATTCTAAAATACTTTAATAGTATACCTGCCATAAGAAGGTGTACTATTTCAACCTTGATAGTATACCTGCCATAAGAAGGAAAGAAAAGAAAAGGCAATATTGGAAAAAAACAAAACAAAACAATTTTCTATTGATAATTTTTTCAGGGGCTATGAGCTGGTAAAAAAATCTGATGCCTGATTACACTTAACCTTGCATAACTTGATGTTTAGATTATACTATATGGGAAGCCCATTATATAGTACATTTAAAAAATCCTCAAATAGTAATTATCACTTATTTGAGAATCCTTATTCTGTAGACTTTACACAGTTTTGAAACATAGTAGAAATTAATATTGATATATCTATTTTAGCCTGTATATCTGAAGTATCAAAAATATAAATAGGGTTAGCTATTTACTAATTTACTAAACACTTAACCTCTGTGAAAAGCTTCTGACTACTAATATTGTTGCTGTTTGTTTTTTTTTACACCATAACCACTCTTCGTTGACCACTGCATGCAGATAGTTGGAAGTAAAGTGACGGTGAGTACAAAAGATGTGTTTTACCCTGAGATATAAATTTGTGGTTTTGTAAATTGTGATTTTTGCTTGTAGTATTTTATATGTTTGGTTCTTTTGGTATATATTTTGCCAAAGCAGTGAGATGAGTATTATGATCAGGTGATTAAAATTTAGCCTGGGCAAGTATTTTTTTCGTGGTTTTGGGAGATGTTTTAGAACTAGAATATGCTTGTATATTTTATCTTAGAAGTTTTCACCTTTTTTTTTTTTGAAGTATGCCTGTGTCAGTCTTTATGATTCTGATGAAATTGTATGTTTTACCTCAATTTTATCAGGAGGAGAATCCTAAAATGTTGGTTTATGCTAACAGGAATTCTTTTTAAAATATGTCACTTTGATTTCAGTATCACTGAGCACATAGAGTAATGAAAACAACCCTTTCCATGCAGTCGGGAGGCCTGGATGCTTGTCTTTGTTGGATGCTACTAATCAGCTTTGCTACTTTGGGCAAGTCATGTAATTTCTCTGGGGCTCAATTGTTAAATGGATAAATTGAAATGATTAGCTCAAATTATCTTTTAAGGTTCTTTCCGTGGCTGTCATTTAAAGGTTTTATATTCAAGGCACTATATCTCAGTGCTATAATTACATGATACACTATTACATAACACGCCCAAAGTGGCCCGTATTGTGATTGAGAGCTGTTTGTAATTACCTTATCTTCATGACTAAGCACTCTCTAGAGAACAAGGTGGTAGGAAACATTATCTTTAACATCACTGAGTACTGAGGTATCTAGAATAGTGAAGTATTTGTTTTGCTTTTAAAAATTGATTCCTTCTTTTCATTATCTTACTTTTTTTTAAATTCACAAGACATCTAGGGGGAAAAGCCATCATCCTTTCAGGATAATTTCAAAAATCGAATATTTATTTAGTGCTCATTATATGCCAAGAATTATTCTAGGTGCACTGATGACTGGAAAATAAGAATGAGATAGGACCTAGTTGATATGTGTTGAAATAATCAAACCTTAAATTGTGCATGCTGACTTTAAATGTAATAGGAATTCATAAGTAGGAGAGAGAAGTAAGGTTGGAGTAATTAGAGAAAAATCTGTGTAAATTTCTGCACTTAAATTGGGCTTTCAGGGAATAGTTAGTTATGATGGCTGGGGTTTGGCTAGGGAGGAGAGACTATGGAGAAGCTCTGAGATTCTGGAAGTAATATTAAATGCAAAGGCCTGGAAAGAGAACCAAACCATGTGTGTGGAGGCAGAGAAGAGGGAAGTGAGAGATGAGGTTGACTTTGTTGAAACAAAGAATGTATATTGGAAAGAGTAAAAAATCAAGTTGAAAGAGGGTCTCGAAGTCCAGGCAGCAAATTATAAATTAGTTTGAGCAAGGAGGTAACATGATGGAAGCAGTGTTTAAGAAAAATAAAATGATAGGTGCATAGGCTGGATTAGGCTAATGGTTCTCCAACTGGAAAGTACATAAAAATGCAAATTTTGTCCTGCTCCAAGAAGACTGTGATTCAGGTGGCCTGGGATATGGCCAAGAAATTTGCATTTTTATCTAGCACCTCCAGAGATTCTGTTAAGGTAGTCTGAGAAGTATACTTCACACTTTAAGAAGTACTGGATTCTGATAGAGAGACTTATTCGGGAAGCCACCTAGGAGATTTTTGAGTGAGTCAGTGAGGACTTGTATTAAACTGGAGGCTAGGTGGGGTTAAATAACGAGTTTGGGGAGATAACGAGATTTTTAGCTTATTTTAATATGGGCTGGAAGCAGCTTGTATTTCTAGTCTTGGTACCAGCTCTCTCCCCTCATCACCCACACTGTTAACTTCCTTAGTTCAGACTGTCATCATTTAACACCCATGTGATTGCTGTAGCCTACCAAGCAGTCTCTTTGTCTTTAGTCTCTCACCCATGCATGTTCTACACTGTTACAGAGATCTTGCTCCAGCAGTACCCTCTTATCTGCAGTTTCATTTTCTGTTTCAGTTACCTGAGGTGCAGCACAATAATACATTTTGAGAGAGACCATGTTCACATAATTTTTTTTTTTTTTTTGAGAAAGGGTCTCACTCTGTTGCCCAGGCTAGAGTGCAGTGGCACGATCTTGGCTCACTGCATTCTTGATCTCCCGTGCTCAAGTGATCCTCCCACCTTAGCCTCCAGAATAGCTGGGACTACAGGTGTGCTCCACCATGCCCAGCGAATTTTTGTATTTTTTTTTGTAGAGTTGGGGTTTTGCCATGTTGCCCAGGCTGGTCTCGAAGTCCTGAGCTCAAGCGATCCACCTGCCTTTGCCTCTTAAAGTGCTGCGATTACAGGCGTGAGCCACCACGTCCGGCCCACGTAATTCATTATAGTATATTGTTATAATTGTTCTATTTTATTAGCTATTGTTAATTTCTTACTGTGCCTAATTTGTAAATTAAACGTTTTAGGTTTATACGCGTAGGAAAAAACATACTACGTATAGAGTTTCAAAACTATCCACAGTTTTAGGCATCCACTGGGTGTCTTGGAGCATACCTCCTGTGGATAAAGACGGACTACTGTATTTCGCTCCTCAAAACCTTCAAATGGCTCCCTGTTGTCCTTTGTGATCTCATCCCTGCCTGCTTCTCTAATTTCATCTCCAGCGTCATTCTTACTGGTGCCTGCCTTCTATCTGTATAGGAACACTTGGCAATTCCTTCATACCTTATTCTTTCATACCTTTAAATCAAATATGTTGTATTTTTTTGAGCTGGAATGCCGTTTTCTTCTTTAGTGTGTCCACCAAGCTCCTAAATATCCATCAAGATTAAGTTCCTGTCAATCTTAGACAAAGCTGTTCTAGATAACTCCTTCCTTCCCATAGCACCATGTTTATAGCTCAATTGTTATATTTAACATATTTTATTATAATAAATCATTTATATGTTCTTTTTCCACAATGAACATAGCTTCTGCGTTCAAGAAACTAGGTCTAATGGGGAAGACAGACAGGTAAACAGAATAAAGATAGGACATGAAGATGCAATATAGTAAAGGTTGCAAAATGGCAGACCAGCAGGCTATATGTGGTGTGTGTGTATATATATATGTATATACACATATGTATATGTTTCCCAGAGTGTTTTGAAAAACAGTATAATGAGTTACGTGTTTTGATCCATAGTGTAAACTATTTCATACCCATTGTCTTATCTGGGACCGCCTCACATTTGAGTTTGCAAATCCTGCTATAAAGGGAAGAAACTATAGGAATTAGCTTCTAGAGGAAATGATTAGGGGTTTGTTCTAGAGTTTAGATGGGATGGTTGTCCTAAGGAAGAAACATTTTTTGTTTTATTTTGTTTTCTGCAACTAAAGGGAATAAGAAAACAATATGTAAGATCACTGGTGAAAATCAGGTACAAAAGGGCTTTTGCATCACGATCTCATTAATCTTCAACAGATGGAGAGATTTATTCGTTGATACAAAGGGCAGGGAGGAAATTTATAGAGGTGTTTCAAAAAGAAATTCTAGAATAATCACTTTAAGTGTTGCAGTTGCCCAGAGATTACACACATTGGTCCAAAAATGAGTGATACGAAAGCCAGATTGAAATCCGACAGATGGAATATGTAGTGAACTAGGAGGTCAGCATAGTCCTGTTTTGCCTTTGTCTATCCAATGTTGATTAGAAGCAGAAATGGAGGCATTGAAGGCCCTCCTGGTCTTGAGCTACCATCAGTCTTTACTTTTCACTATTCTATATGAATTGTACTTTAAAAGTCAAACTGGGAAACTGCCTGTTACCTGAACAAAACCACCCCCTTAGCCTCAGGCAGTATTGCTTCTGACTTTGCTCAAGGGATCTTTTTTGTATGGAATGTTTTCTTTCCTTTGTCAACATTCTAGCCGTCCTCCACAGCTCTTCCATGAAGCCTATCTTGATCTTGATCCGCCCTCCCATTTCCACATAAAGTAATATATCTGAACTCCTATAGCACTTTATTTTTAACTCTTAGGGAGTCACTCTTAACTTTATCTTATGGTTCCTATTTCTTCATATATTCCTTAAGGGCTTTTAGAATACTCCTATTTTACTTTATGCCTGTAGTAATTTATATCCTTGAATAATACTCTCTCACATACTATGAGTCTTTGTATATCCACAATACAGACTCTATGAAGGAAGGCAAATTTTGGTAGCAATCATGGGTTCAGAGGCAAATGGACCTGGTTTCAGATTCTGTCCCTGCTGTATACTAGATGTGTGACCTTGGATAATTTACTTCTCTGAATCTCAGTCTTTTCATTGATAAAATGAAGAGAATAATACTAAATTTGTGATATTTTTGAAGTATATTGTTTATGTTTAATATATTTAACATGTAAAGAATCTTGCAAATAGTAGGTCTGAATTACATTTTTGTTAAATGTCTTGAATTCTACAAAATGCTTGATATGAAAGACATAAAACATAAACACTACATGGTAAGATGAGATAAGACTATGAGCTGCCTTTTTTGTTGTTGTTAAATGTTCAAGATGTTTGCTATTTGAAGATTAAAAGGGAAAAATGGGATTTATTCTGGGTCAAGAATGGTGGGAAGGATTCAGCTGGATGCTGGAAGGAGAATGTTTTGCCTGTTTATTGGAAGCTATTTGTTATGTGATGTGGATTATTGCTGGGCTTTGAGGAAAAAAGTAAAATCATATATGATCTCAAGTTAATATTGACAAGATTATTTTAAAAATTTAATAAAATAGTTGAGGATTTGGTATAGATACTGTCTGATGGGAAATGCTAAAATATCTTTCTGTAGATCTCTAGAAATAGCAAAGAATTTGGAGTAGGGTAGAGATAGAACTGAATTACTTTTTTCAGTGGCTTCTAGTTCTAAATAAGTGTTGCAGAATTTTGTGAAGCAAAATAAATTGTTTTTATTATTTAGTAACAATGCATGAAACAGATTTAGAAAACAGCTAATATGACTGATTTGATTTCATTGCAAGCCAGGAATAATTTATCCACAGGTAGAAAAATAAGCATTCTTCTGTGACAAAAAGTAAGAATTGATATGATTACATATGATAGTTGGAAAATAGCAAGCATTGTAATGACCAGACCTTATAATGTTAAATAAGAGGTAATTTAATAAGTTGGCAGCAGCAACGGCTTTTGGGGAAAGCATTTGTCTCAGCCTCAGAAGAGCCTGAGTGTGAATCCTGATTCACTACCCATTCATTCCCTGTGACCTTGTAAACCCCTCTGGACTCAGTTTCATTCCTTTCTTGAACACAAAGTTACTGGGTACTTACTAGTGCCAGGAATTATTCTAGGTGCTAGAATGATGAACTATACAGATAATGTCTTCATGGAACTTACATTCAAGATGGGGAAATAGGCCGGGCGCGGTGGCTCAAGCCTGCAATCCCAGCACTTTGGGAGGCCGAGACAGGCGGATCGCAAGGTCAGGAGATCGAGACCATCCTGGCTAATACGGTGAAACCTCATCTCTACTAAAAAATACAAAAAACTAGCCAGGCGCGGTGACAGGCGCCTGTAGTCCCAGCTACTCCGGAGGCTGAGGCGGGAGAATGGCGTAAACCCGGGAGGCGGAGCTTGCAGTGAGCCGAGATCACGCCACTGCACTCCAGCCTGGGCGACAGAGCGAGACTCCGTCTCAAAAAAAAAAAAAAAAAAAAATGGGGAAACAGACAATATGACACATATCAAATATAATGACAGGTAAGCGCTATTAAGAAAAAAAAAAAGACGAGAAAGCAGAGAGTGATCAGGCTGTGGTATTTTAGATAGGTGAGCTCTTTGGGCAAATGACATTTGAACGGAGACCTGAATGAAAATGAGAAGAGGCATGCAAATATCTAGGGAAGAGAGAACGTCAAATACGAAGCCCTTGAGGCAGGAGTGTGCTTGGAGTATCTGAAGGAATAGCAGAGGCCACTGTGTGTGGAGTGGGGTGAACAAGGGAAGTATGGGGGTGTTTAATTCCAAGAGTTAGGGTGACTAAAAACATATGTTAAGCGTAGTTAGTGGGTTGTTAATTCGGAAAGGTAGGTTCAGGTCATTTTAGGAGAGATATGTTGAGGAATTGTCACTTTAATAGCCAGCCAAGAGCTCTGGAAGGGTTTGAGCCGTGGAACAACAAAATCCAAGGTGTATTTGGGGAAGATAAATGTAGCAGTGAAAATTGGAGAGGTTAGATATAAGGGCATGGAGATCAAGCTGGGGGTTGTTGCTCTAGTTTAAGTAATAAGGATGCTGAACTGGAATGTGGTTAGTAGGAACTAAATGGAGGGTTTAGATGAGAGAGACTGTGGAAGTAAAATATCCCAGCCTGAGCAAATGATTTTAAAAGGGCAGAAGAGATGTATGAATCAATAATGACTGAAATTTCAAGCATGGGTGACCAAAATGACTTGAGCATTCATAGAGTAGTCAGGAACAAGACCAAGTTTGGAGTAAAAGAAGATTGAGTTCAGTTAGATATGTTAATCAGGGAGAAATTACTAGAATCACAATAGCAGGAGTAAAGGTATCACCATGCAAGAACATTTATTTAGCTCTTACAGCATTAGCAGTGTAATTTTATAATTTGGTTCTCTGTTTCAAACTACTGCTTTTACCATTTTAAATGTACTCTCTGTATATTGCTGCTGAGACTATGTTGCTGATCATTCTGATAACATTTACCTGCTTAAAAGCTGAAGCCTGAATATCTTTACTAGCTATTGAAGGCCAAGTATACTTGTAGATGATTCAGTGGACCAAGATAGAGAAAAATGAATCATTTTGGTGGCCTGTAGTATCATTTACCAGATAAACCATCTGACATAAAATTAAGAGGTCATATTTGTACCTTTTGCAATGTTCCTAATAATCTCAGTCAAAAAAACAAGCCCATGACAGTGAAGGTCAGATACAAATGCATGCTTCTTTGCCCTAATGGAGCATGGGAATCATGAGCACTAATTGAATGACTATTGTAAGAGTTTTCTCAAAACAGAGCCAAATGAACACCCACCCCCAACCCCGCCCTCTCCCAGGCTGATGATGAAGTTAATACTGAGAATAAGTGTCTGTTAAAAATATAAACATGGCTGGGAGAGGTGGCTCACGCTTGTAACCCCAGCACTTTGGGAGGCCGAGGTGGGCGGATCACTTGAGGTCAGGAATTCAAGACCAGCCTGGCCAACATGGTGAAACACCATCTCTACTAAAAATACAAAAATTAGCTGGGTCTGGTGGCAGGCTCCTGTAATAAGGGAGACTGAGGCAGGAGAATTGCTTGAACCCGGGAGGCAGAGGTTGCAGTGAGCCGAGATTGCGCCACTGCACCCCAGCCTGGGCGACAGAGTGTGACTCTGTCTCAAAAAAAAAGTATAAACATATGATCAGGCTTAAAATAATAAATTTAAAATGTTATCGATGTATTACTTACTATAAGCTACCTAATAATAGTAATATACCTAAAATACCATCAAGTGTGGCAGCATGCTTTGTGGGCTGTTAAGCTGCTACTACATTAATAAATTGAAGTTTTATTAGTTTATTTATAGAATAGTATCTTAATAATTACTTCATGTAGTATTACACTTGTGTCAGGCCAATTATTTGAATATGTTCTGTGAAAAAAGATTAAATCTTACGTTTCCTTTTCTCTCCTTTTTATAATTGTGTAGTCCAGAAGGGGGAGACAAAACATTGATTATTGGAGGTTGTAGTAGCTGCTTCGTGATGATAAAACGTTGCGTTCTTGTATTCCAATTTGATTTTTTAAAATGGATTTAGAAATCGTAGGATAGTTGCTACTGTAAAATATTTAGTTTTATGGTGGTGATAATTTTGTTAAAAATCTAAATTCAATCAGAGTAAAAATAATGCCATTATTTTAAACTAGTATATATAAAGTAGAAAAACTCATTTGGTAATCAGATGAAAATAAGACCTGAAACTATTTAATGATGGCATATTATAAGTGACCTTTTAAAAATAGCACAAACACTATTAAAGTACCAATTTCAGTCTTTTCTAATTTCACATTCATTATGCCCAATGAGTAGCTACTTTTCCATTTCCTAATGTTTTAACACTGCAAGCTAACTTCTATATTATACTTGTTTTGGATAGGAGTATCTGTATATGTTTTGAAAGGTTTTGTTATTTAAATTTCCATTCATTTTCGGAACGCTATCTTAACAGTTCCTTCCCTTCCAGTGCATTCCCATAAATTGCATTTTTTCATCATGCCAGATTAAATTCATTGTTTAATGAATGCTGAAGCATAGATTATGAAATATTAACAAGTCATCTTACCTTGGGCATTTGGAAATGTCTTAACAGACAGCATGAATATTAGTATTATGTTTAGACATATATTTTGAAAATTGATTATATCAATATTTATGAATATGGGTCATTATATTTTATAATATATCCTGATATTAGAAGTTAAAAGATGTATATTTCATGTATGATTTTGCATCACAAATTCATTAGCTGTGCATTTTGATTGTGATCATGTTGGATATTTCTATTTAGGATATTTCTCTATGTATATAATCAGGTAAAAGAATCGATTTAAAATCTGATGCTTGATGTAAGACATTTAAGACTAGTATAGCCATTATTTTTTACACTGGATTGGTTTATTTTACTAACAATGGCAAAAATTTTGATCATTTATATAGAATGAGGTAATTACATGATATCTTTTTTTGTGTGTTTTTGTTGTTAAGTAATATAGTTTCTACAATATGTATCCTTTAAAAGCTCTGTATAGAATTTGCTGTTGCCATTATAAAACTTAAAGTGGCATAACACAGGGATTTTTTTTTTATGAGGCAGTGCTTCCTCTATCCAGATAGCCTTGTCAGCAGGGGAAAAAGAGGAAATAATCAGATTATGATCAATGTTTAGAAGTTACTTTAGGCTAGATGCAGTTGGCTCATGCCTGTAATCCCAGCACTTTAGGAGGGTGAGATGGGAGGATCGCTTGAGCCCAGGAGTTCAAGATCAGCCTGGGCAACATGGCAAGACCCTGTCTCTACAAAAAAATAATTAGCTGGGTGTGGTGACACACTCCTGTAGCCCAATCTCCTAGGGAGGTTGAGGTAGGAGGATCTCTTGAGCCTGGAAGTCAAGGCTGCAGTGAGCTGAGATGGTGCCACTGCCCTCAAGCCTGGGTGACACAGTTGAGATCCTGTCTCAAAAAAAAAAAAAAAAAATTAGCTTAACTACTGTATATAAAATGTTGGCCCTTTTCTCATATATTTGATTCCATTTTTCATTTTAGTTAATCAAGTTTCTTTTGTCTGCTTATCTGTTTGAAAAGGACTGTTTGGTTGAACCAACATTAGTTCCTTTGAATAAGTAGAATAGGATAATCTTAAAAAGGCCACCTTAGATTTATGAAGTGTTTCAGAGTGTTTAAAGCCCTTCATGTGATTCCTCATTTAAGCTACGTGTTATATGTATTTCTGTAGGTTCGTGCTTCAGTTTTTCAAAAGACATTGCCTCCATCCCCAGATTCTTGGAGGCTAATTAGAGTCTGGCCTTGTCCCATGGAGATGTTTTTGACTGATAGCTATATGGATAGTCTTTTGAGTAGTATATACTGACCAAGGTATTTCCTGTCAGTGGTCCACTGATATTCATAACATTTAAAAATGATAAATGATATTCATAACTTGTATTAGTATCTAGTTTATATGCTTGTTTGAAATGCTTTGTGGGTCTGCATCGCTAAATAATGGTGATTTGACCAGTGACATTTAGAGTAATTTTTTTTTACTGTGGTCACCATAATTTGGATACCATGATTACTACATTAATTGCATGTGCTTTTATAGTTGCAGCCATAATTACCTATTAAAACAATATAGAAAAAAATGAACTGTAACAGCATCAAAGATATTAAAAGCATTTGGGTTCAGTTTTTATGCTGATCTGTTTGTAAATTTTTAGTAACCTGTCATGGTTCTTTTCTTTAATGAACTTGTGATCTAAGGAGAAAATAACTGCTTGTGCAATGTAACTCTTGTGCTTGGAGAACATAACTGCTTTGTATATTTCTAGTAAATCATTTATTTTTATTGACGATTATGATGCTTTTTTGGCGGAGTGCTTATGCACTCAAAGAGCTCTTATACGAAGTGTGATTGGTGTCTGTCTGTATCCAAGATATAATATGTAATCTATGTGTTTCTATGTTTCTCTATATCTATTTATCCATCTTTCTGTCTATCCTCCCAAAGTTAAATGAGCTTAAATAAGTTCTCTCTGTGTTAGAAAGCAGAGACGTATTACTAGAGAACTGAGGCTCTTTCCCAAAATTATGTCAGATTTTCTTATTGTGTGGAGTGGTTTTGCTTGGAATGAGAAAAGCTATGTGTTACCAACTGAATTGTGTTCCCCCATCCTCCCCAAATTCATATGTTGAAGCCCTAACATCTCAGCATGTGACTGTGTGAGATAGGGCTTTTAAAGTGTTCAGTTAAAAAAAAAAAAAAAAAAAGGAGGCCTTTTGTGTGAGCCCTAATCCAGTCTGACTGGTGTCCTGGTAAGAGGACATTTGGACACACAGAGAGATGCCAGGGTTGTGTGCAGGCACAGAGGAAGGGCCATTTGAAGACAGAGAGAAAAGATGACCATCTGCAAGCCAAGGAGGGAGGCCTCAGAAGAAACCAAACTTGCTGACACTTTGGTCTTGGACTTTTAATGTCAAGAATGGGGAGAGGGGCCGGGCATGGTGGCTTACACCTATAATCACCAACACTTTGGGAGGCCGAGGCCGGCAGATCACTTGAGGTCAGGAGTTTGAGACCAGCCTGGGTAACATGGCGAAACCCCATCTCTACTAAAAATATAAAAATTAGCTGGGGCGTGGTGGCGCATGCCTATAGTTCCAGCTACTCAGGAGGCTGAGGCACGAGAATCATTTGAACTGAGGCAGAGGTTGCAGTGAGCTGAGATCATGCCTGTGCACTCCAACCTGGGCAACAGAGTGAGACTCTGTCTCAAAAAATAAACAAAACAAAACAAAAAGCAAAAAAAAACAAAAAACAAAAAACAAAAATAATGGGGAGAAAACAAATTTCTGTTGTTTGTGTTCCAGTCTGGTGTTTTATTATGGCAGCCCTAGCAAACTAATACAGTATATAACAGTCATTCTGTTGTATTTAACACTGAATAATAGTGAACTTTTAGAGAACACTAAGTGCCAAGAACTGTGCTAGGCAAGCTTCATGTAAAACCTAATTTGATCCTCATAAGAATTATCACCCCCAGTTTATAGATGAGGAAAGTGTGGCTTAGAAAAGTAAGTACATTGTTTGGAGTTACATAGTAAGTAAGTGGGAGAGCTGGGATTTGAATCCAGTCAGACTGACTTCAGAGCTTGGCCTCTTAACCAATAACTAAGTAAGATTTGGTGGATTTCAGGCAGTTGTGGATAATAATTGACACCACAGGTGTTCATCCTCTCTAACACTGTTAATATTTAGTCTTTCACCATGTGCTAATAGACAATTCTTATTTTCTGCCAACTGGACAATGCCTACAGTCATACCTACAACACAGAGAGAACCCTGCCCATGGAAAAGCTGCTACATTACAGAGAATTAAAGACCTCTGTGCACGTGTTGCTCAATGGGCCAAAAATGACTCTGCCGACATGGTCTTTGTGGCTTTCATAGCAGATGTTCACGAACTGCTAACATCAATGCAGATAAACCATATACTCAGCGATTTAAATGTGAGGAAAAAGATACATAAATATTAGAAAGAATCCCATTTTTATCAATGGCCTATAATTCTAAGCCATTTTCCCTGTGTCTGAAATAGATTAACCATTGTGCCTTTTCAAGTTTTTTTTCCATCTGTGTGTTCACCTTTCTTATGCACGCTTGCCTTTTATAATTAATTTCAATTAAACATTAGTTTTGTTTAAATAATACTGTGTAATTAAAATGCTTATATGCTCTCAGAGGGCAAGGACCATGTCTTAATACACCTTAGACATTTTTAAATACACTAGGTTATAACAGCAATAAAATAATTAAACATCCTTTTGTTCAATCTCTACATATTCACAATTCCTCTGACACTGAACTGTGTATAAACTGAAATCAGAAAGCTGCTAGTTATTTTATAATGCTTCTCAAAGCAGCAGTCCTCTTCCATTGAAAATGCAGTCTAGCATCTTAAAATCTTTTTTTTATTTCTTCAAGAATAAAACTAAATTTCTTCTATTGCAATTTAGGTCCCTCGCCTCTTGGTAAGTTTTCTATTTCTGCTGAGGACCGTTGTTCATCATCACCCATGCAATCTCTCTTAGAGTACTCATAGGTTTAAGTGTCCCTCAGCTGCTGCTTCTCCTACTTCCTTTAATTTTTCCGTATAATACTGCCTTCTTTTTAATTGGTTTTAGAATGTCTACAGTTTGGGGCCTCAGAAGTGGAATTGGTACTTGACAATACACCCAATCTAAATGCTCATTCTTATTTTACTCAACATGTGTGTCTGTGTGTGTGTGTGTGTGTGTGTGTGTGCGCGCGCGCGTGCATAGTTCCTCGGTTTTGGTGGTGCCTCTTCTATGGATGGTGATGTTATTTTTTGTTATACAGATGTGACTAAAATTGAGAGTTTTTTCTCCCCGTTCTCTTCGCATTATCTAAGAAACTCCAAAGATAGCTCTTCATCATACCAACTAGAAACATCTTGAGTGTTCACCTGGAGTTTTTCTCCAGTTGTTTTCGCTTATAGCTTTGATGTGTGAAGTGAATCATACCGATTGGGAAACCACCACACGAAATGGATGCTTAGAGCATACATTAAAACACAGTGAAAATCATAATATTTGGGCTTCGAAGACCTGAGGTTTAGGTCATGACTCTCTTTCTTAATGGCTAAGTGATTTGGGGTAAAACACACTCAACCGTTCTGGAGCCTAAGTCTCTTTATCTGTACTTACTCTGTCATCCTAATAGAGTTGTGAAATACTTTGTAAACTGTAAAACACAGTACACATTTAAATCATTATAATAATCAGTTAAGGAAATGATTCTCATGGTAATTCCTAATGTATTTATTTTTGAAGAATGTGTTGAACCACAACTACTGCCACCTTTTAGTGACACATACATCAATGCATTCGTTCCTTTATTACTCAGTGTTAGTTCAGAAGCCAGTTATAGTTATAACCTTTGTAAAAGCTGATGTCTTCTAAGATAGCCCCTAGGCTATAGAATACATGTAAAGTTACCCTTTTTATGAAAAGTCACAAGCAACTGTGAACATTATCCCTAATCTTCCATCTAAATATGAAAATATTTGCATTTTAAGCTGCATAACCCTGGTATCCTTTTCTTCTTTTCTTTTCTTTCTTTTTTTTTTTTTTTTGAGACAGAGTCTCACTCTGTCACCCAGCCTGGAGTGTAGTGGCATGATCCCTGCTTACTGCAACCTCTGCCTCCTGGGTTCAAGTGATTCTCTTGTGTCAGCCTCCTGAGTAGCTGGGATTACAGGTGTGCACCACCACACCTGGCTAATTTTTGTATTTTTAGTAGAGACGGGGTTTCACCATATCAGCCAGGCTGGTCTTGAACTCCTGACCTCAAGTGATCTGCCTGCCTTGGCCTCCCAACGTGCTGGGATTACAGGTGTCAGCCACCATGCCTGGCCACTTTTCTTATTTCATTTGAACTCTTTTCTCCAGGTATATTATATTTACTGCATAAATATTATCAAATATTACATATTATAAATATTATATATAGTGTATAAATTTGGAGTTTAGTAACTTTCTAAACTAAGGTCACATGAACTCAGAAATGGCAAAGTAGTACTTTGAGATTTGCGGTGGTAAAGAATTTGACTTTTTTCCCCAAGTTTACTGAATATTTCAATACAAAACCCCATATTTTCTTAAAAGATATGATGTAAACCAAGTATGTGATTTAAAGCAAATCTTTTTTCAAGTTTGCTATTCTCCTTATAAGAATAGTTCAATATGGCCGGGTGCGGTGGCTCACGGCTGTAATCCCAGCACTTTGGGAGGCCGAGGCGGGCGGATCACGAGGTCAGGAGATCGAGACCATCCTGGCTAACATGATGAAACCCCATCTCTACTAAAAATACAAAAAAATTAGCTGGGCGTGGTGGCGGGCGCCTGTAGTCCCAGCTACCCCGGAGGCTGAGGCAGGAGAATGGCGTGAACCCGGGAGGCGGAGCTTGCAGTGAGCCCAGATCGCGCCACTGCACTCCAGCCTGGGCGACAGAACAAGACTCCGTCAAAAAAAAAAAAGTTCAATACGTTTTAGAACATTTCAGAATGCAGTTAAGGAGAGGGAATTAAAAAAATTGCTTATGAACTTTGCATAAACTATTGTTAGTAATTTGGTGCATTTATATTTAATCGTTTGTCAGCTGTGTCGTTAAACTTTTAGAATTCTTTCTACCACTTTTTGTAGCTACACTTCCCCTTCAGAAATGAATTCCTATTTTATGATAAGGTACACTGATACAGATAATTTTGGTAGATGATAGCTTCTAATAGCAAAGTAGTATTTTAATAAATCCTGGCATCCTCACTTCATTTAATTATAGTCTGGTTGACTATATTCAGTATCTAGAAGCATTTTATACTATATATTTATACTATATTCAGTATCTAGAAGAATTTTATACTATATGCTATATTTATACTATATTCAGTATCTAGAAGCATTTTATACTATATTCTATATTTATACTATATTCAGTATCTAGAAGCTTTTTATGCCTTGAATAGTTGTGGCATAATTTTATCTTTAGTAATGTTTGAGTGTGTCAGTAGTCATAGACCATTTTTATGTGTTTTGCTGGATAGTTTAAAAACCTAATGAACAATGTTTATGATTTATCCCTTTATTGGATTAAAATTATACACAATTTGCTATCAAGATGTGAAACAACAGAATCTCAGTTTTCTCAGATTAGTAACTATAATGATACATTTTTCTTATTTTTGAGATGTGAGTAATTTGGAAAAAATCTAGAGGTGTACAGTGTTTAAGTAGTACCAGAAACGTATCAATAAGTTTCAGGAAATCTTGTAAACCTCTATTTTCATTATTTTGCCAGGGAGGGGAGGGGTTCTATTGAATTACCATTGCAAATGAAGCAAGATCTTCATTTGGTAAATTTACTTGTATTAAACAGATGACTGCGCTGAAATAACTGCTAAAACAATTTCATGCTTTTGTTTTTAATGTAGTCCAATTATAAAATGTCACATCAGATTGTGTGTGAGTACACAAGTGCATAATTTTGATTTTATTTCTGAGTTATCACATTTTAGGAAGTTGATTAAAATCAACAGGAATTTTTTCTAAGCTTTTTATATATAACAAATTAACCATTTGAAATGAGTTAAAACAAGATTGATATTTTGGCAATAATACCTTTATTAAATAAATTGATCAATTCTTCTACAGTTACCCATTTTGTCCTTTTATTTTCAAATATGTAACTCACTGTCACGTTTTATTTGCTCTAATTTCTTATTTTAGAAATTTTAAGCCTACAGAATCATTTTAAGAATATTACAATGAATAGCCATAGACCTTTCACCCATATTTTAAAATTGTTAACATTATGTTATATTTGCTTTATCATTCTCTTTTAAAATTTTTTTCCTTTTTTTCCTTTTTTGAGTCTTAGTTGCCTATTTGTAATACTTCACTCCTAAATACTCAAGCATTTCTCTCTTACGAACAGGGACTTTCTCCTATATAAGCATAGTTTAATTATTAAATCAGGGAATTCATCACTATTATAATGCTGTTGCCTAATATAGAGCCCATATTCACATTTCTCCAACTATCCCAATAATGCCCTTTATAACTTCTTTTTTTCTAGAATCCAATCCAGGATTGTGCATTACATTTATTTGTCATATCTTCCTAATCTTCTGTAGTCCTAGATTTAAAAAAAATTTCATTTCATTAACATTTTCAAGAGACCAAGCCACTTATTTTGCAAAATGTTTCTCACTGGATTGGTTTCATTGTTTCCCTATGATTAGATTCAGGGTAAACATTGTGGGCAAGGATGCTACACAGGTGATGTTCTTCCTCAGTACATCACATCAGGAGGCACATGGATATCAGTTTGCTCCATTATTGAAGATGTTACATGTGATCATTTGGTTGGAGAGGTATCTTCCGTATTTGTCTTTGTAATTAATAAGTGATATGTGAGATAATACCTTGAGATCATGTAAATAACCTGTTCCTCTGAAACATTTCACTTGGTTTTAAAATCTGTTGATGAGATTCTTGCCTGAATCAGTTATAACTAGGAATGCTACAAAATAGTGATTTTTCTAATTCATTGTTACTTCTGTATTTATCATCTGGCATTCTTCTGTAAAGTAGAACTTTCCTTTACCTCTTTTCCCTTCTTTGACTTTTTAAAAGAGATATCAGCATGGACTCACAGATTCTTTATTTAAATTCAATTCACTGCCCTACCTTATTGATAGAAACTCTATAAAATCCATTCAATTGCTTACTGAAAATAACACATAAAATAAAGAAATCAAACAATTAACATCTGTTGGTTTTTACTTTATGAGGTAACTATACTCATACTAATTCATTAAGTCTCATCTAGAAGCAGTTCTGCTTTTCCCCCTAGGAGAAAACATCAGACAGGTGCAGTGGAATTTGAAGTAATGAAATGTCTGATGTGATACATTTATTCACTGCATTTGTTATATTTAGGCCTTACTTATATTCATTGCTGCATAATCCTTCTGAATATCTTAAACATTAAAATCTACTTTTCTGTCTTATCAGATACAAATCTTATTTCAGATTGATATTTGAATTAGAATGCCTTTAGCCATCTTCATTTTCAGGCTTCCATTGTTTAAAAAGTCATGATGGCTTATCCTTAACTGTTATCAAGCATGAATCTATAAATACCTACAAATGTGTTTTCTAAAAAAAAGAAATATGGTGTTTACATATAGAAATGTATGTTGCCATAGTGTTCATTAATTCAGAGCAATGCTTGAATTGTAAAAAGCTGTTCACCTTAGGCTTTTGTAGAGGTGCTTCATAAGTTCTACATTTTTTTCCAATTCTCTTTTAGAACTCTATTTATTTTAAAAATTTACAAAAATAGCACTCATGTTCAAAGACCTCAAAATTAGTAACTTGTAAGACCAGATGAATTCATTTTCATGTACAACACAGAATGTAGTTTCTCTTTGCATCTTTAATGGTGAGGTATTCTAAGACTGCAAGAGATGCTATTTTAACTGTTAAGATTTGTAGATACTTATTTGTGAAAATGTGGATTTTCTTTCTATGATACAACTAAAACAAAATGTGTAAATCATCTGGCTGTTTTAATAGGACTGTAGCTCTTCTATAAAATGCCTGATGTTAGATGTTAATGTTTATTCAAATAGTCTTGTTGTTCTTTTCGATTGACTTATAAAATCAATCCGCACTAATGGAACACTACTTTAATATGCTTGAAAAAATGTTTAGTCTTGGGGAAAAAAGCTTTAAAACTACGGATCTTACAGAAAATGTCCACTTCAATATGTAAATTTAGTATACCCATTATTTAAAGTGTGTGTGTGTATGTGTGTGTGGCACTTTTAAGTGCATTTGTATTTCCTATCATGGGACATTGACTCAGGGTTTTTTTATTTTATTTTTTGTTTTTCATTTTTGTTTTTGAAATGGAGTCTCGCTCTGTCGCCCAGGCTGGAGTGCAGTGGTGCGATCTCAGCTCATTGCAACCTCTGCCTTCTGGGTTCAAGCGATTCTCCTGCCTCAGCCTCCCAAGTAGCTGGGATTACAGGCACATGCCACCATGCCTGTTTAAGTTTTTGTCTTTTTAGTAGAGACGGGGTTTCACCATGTTAGCCAGGATAGTCTCGATCTCTTGACCTTGTGATCTACCTGCCTCAGCCTCCCAAAGTGCTGGGATTACGGGCATGAACCAGTGCACCCTGTCGAGTCAGGATTTTAAAACTAGCTCTCCCTGATCTTTTTTTTTTTTTTTTTTTTTTTTTTAAAGACTGAGTCTTGCTCTGCGCCCCCAGGCTGGAGTGCAGTGGCTCGATCTCGCTCATTGCAACCTCCGCCTCCTAGGATCAAGCAATTCTCCTGCCTCAGTGTCTGGAGTAGCTAGGATTATAGGCGCCCACCACCACACCCGACTAATTTTTGTATTTTTAGTAGAGATGGGGTTTTGCCACGTTGGCCAGGCTGGTCTCAAGCTCCTGACGTCAGGTGATCTGCCTGCCTCTGGCCTCCCAAAGTGCTGGGATTACAGGTGTGAGCCACCGTGTCAGGCCTCTGATCTTTATAAAAATAAGATAAATGGTGAAAATTGGGAATTCTTACTGCTCCTACGTAAAAACAAGAATAATTTTAGTGGTCTGAATTAAGGGCTCATGAGAAGCAGTAGGTATACTAAGCTGTAAATCTGTGTGACTAAACTATAGATTGTGGACAAGTGGTCAAGCAGCCTTTAGGAAGGCAACAATATCATGGCATTACTGTATTTCTGAGCTGATGTTAGAGTTTGTATTGTCAATAAGATCATGGTAAAGTTTAACCAAAAGTTTTGTAGCCTTTCATATGTTTCCTCCATTCTGATGGAATATTACCCTTCCAACATAGACATTTCCCTTTTAGTAGAGGATTATCCTTATTACCTCCACCACATTCACTATCCATTTTACATCCATATCTTGATTTCTACCCTTCTAATTAGTCTACTTTGAGTAATTAGGATAAAGCATTTCTGAAATTTCATCATATAAGCATTAATTACTGTCTCTTAGGTCTAAAATAATTTTTTGCTCACATTTTCTAATTGCAAAAATTATTCCTTGGATCAACATTCATACTAGTTTCCTAGAAACATTATATCACATAAATAAAAAGAAAAAGTTAATATATACATATATAAGTATTTTATGGATGAAGGTAAAACATGAGATAATTTCCTTATGTATGGAACAACTAATATTAAATTAATTCTTTAAGGTTTTATTTATAGCTCTCTTATGCAAGGAGAATAGCTTAAGCAAAATAGTACACTAGATAACTGTTATGTGGTAATAGTGAGAGAGATTGAATTAACACTAAAATGTGTTAAAACACATATATTTATAAAATAGACTTAATACTGTTGAAAGAAGTGGAGAAATGATCATATAGTGACTTTAAAAGTATACAAGTTCCCCTCATTTCAAAGATGTGAATCTTTTGTGACTTTTATACTGGTACTTCATACTATATAAACGTCACTGTTTATTCTAAATATTTTATTTTATTTCATTGTAGAGACAATGTCTCACTATGTCACTCAGGCTGGAATGCAATGGCACAGTCTTGGCTCACTGCAACCTCTACCTCCTGGGCTCCAGCTGCCCTCTCATCTCCCGAATAGCTGGGACTACAGGTGCATGCCACCACACCCGGCCAATTGTTTTGTACTTTTTGTAGAGACGGGGTTTCGCCATGTTGCCCAGGCTGATCTCATACCCCTGGGCTCAAGCGATCTGCCCACCTCCGCCTCCCAAAGTGCTGGGATTACAGACATGAGCCGCTACTCCTGACCAATATTTCTTGTTTATTTATTTATTGAAAAAATTTACTGAGTGCTTACAGAATGTGCCGGGTACTTTTCTAGGTACTGGGGTGGGGGCAGGGAGAAAAAGACCCCTGGGGTTTATGATCTACTTGGGTTAGTGTTAGAGTAGGCCATTGATAAATGTATTTGTTTTGTAAGGGGATGGGGGAAGCCACATTTTGTAGTTTTCAATATAGCTTTATAAATTGAGCATTTGCTTTGATAAAATTGCAATTCTGTTAATGTCTCTTAAACTATTTTGTTTCTCCACAAGGGATTATTCAGTATTAATCATTCAATGTGTACAATCAGTGAAATCTTAGTAGGCCGAGGATAACTCTTGTGATACTCATAAGACAACCAGAACAGGTACCACTTTACAAATAAAGGACGGTGTGGGGATCTACTGTGGTGGTGAATATCTGATTTATGACTAAAATGTGGAGAGGGAGGGGGAGAAAAAAGGGAGAACATGAGGACCAGCCAGAGTTAAAGAAGACTCTGGAATTACATTTTTAATCATTAAGTCATTGGTTTACCGACAAGAGAAAAAGGCATGTTCTGGCTGGTAACTGACTTCAGAAGTCCAGGGCTTCTTGGACAGAAGATACAAAGGAAAAAACTAAGAGACCAAGAAGGAAGAGAGTGAACATTATTGTTCATAGTGTCAACATCAATGGCTTGTAGATATTAAAGCCATAAGTGGCAAATGCAAACTAGAGATGGTGGTAACAATTTTCTGTTGGACTTTAGGAGTAGCAACCAAGGTAGTTGGTTGGAGATAAATATTATGAAGACATATGTAGAAGAGCTCTTTATTTCAGCAGGTCAAGGAGCAACCAGGCCCAAAGGGCAAGGTCACAAGGCATTGCTTCTGTGAGTTTTCATCATGCAGATGAGTGATGTCACCAGTTTGAGAAGCCTACTCCCCCTCCTCCCAGCCTTGATTCTGAGGACAGATACTTGTAACTTGAAAACGTTCCCTCCCTTCCTCCTTTGGGAATCACTCCTCTATTCTGTGGGTTTTGTGACTATATAAAAAAATCTGCTGGTATCTTAAAATAACTGCTAAGGATATTGTGTGAATGTAGAACCTGTAACACATGCTGGTCGGTCATTTGGCCCTAGTTACCATCCATCTGCATCTGAATAGCCCAGGCATATCTATAGCAGATTGTAACATGTTCAGATCACTGGGAAGTATAATAGTACATTGTAGACAGAAAGAGACATATTTTAACCTAAAATCTTAAAATAGATGCATTAGAATGGATACTCTGATCTCCCCAGAATATTTTATTTTCCTAAAATGTCTCATTCTTTTCTGATTTTTAGGTAGGGAGGTATTTTGCTTTATCAATCTGCTTTCCAGCTGTTTGGGATTTAATATTCCACATAGATGCATGTATTTTCTTTGTAAATAATGACAAAGATTACATAATTACAGACATAAAATTATCTCATCTTGCTAAAAATAATACAGTAACAGGATTAGTATGTGTATCATCCGTATGAATAAGCCATTTACTTTTATTAAAATACTAAGATCCATATTATGAGTACCCTTATGTGTTCATTGCCTACTTGTTTGAATCAAGAAACATTCTGGCCTTTGATTTCTTGTAGTTATAGATGTATGGAGTTGGTAATGTTGATTGAAATATAATACAGTCCCTTTAGCTTTAGTACTTTAGGAAGAGGTTCCTCTGTCCACTAAATCATTTCTCAAACCCATGTAAAAACAGTAGTGTAAATATAAGCATACACAATTAGATGAGTGAAGTAAAACTCATTTGTGTGACTATCATGGCTTTAAAAAAGTGTGCAGTTTAAAAAAAAATGAAGGTGATTATATAGCAAAACAAACATCTGTCTCTTTCCTACTATCCCTGCACTACGTATAGGACTTGCCTAATTAGAAAGAGGAAGACATGATGGAATATGGTCCAAAAGTTTGAAGAATAGTGAGGGACATCAGGGCCTGGATGATAAAGCTGGACTTCTGTGGATTCTGTCTTAACTGTCTAGATATTGAATTATTGTGTAGTAAATCATCAATGCAGAGGGGAAACCTTCGAAATGTTGGCTGGACCTTGACTACAGTTGGAGAATAGCAATTTCTGTAAGCTTGACTGAATCATAGTCAGATCATCTCAGAAAAGATGAGCAGCAGTGGTTAAGAAGGCAATCTCTGGAATCTGTCTGCCCGGGTTTGAATCCTGGCCGGCTGTCTAATCTTGATTTTCTCATTTATAAAATGAGATGACAAAAATAGTATTTATTTCCAAGGTATGTTGTGAGGATTAAATGTCAGCCATTGCTATTGTTGTTGTTAGGAGGGGAGTGAAATGGATTTTGGTTTTGGACACAAAAAATGGATTTGGTTTGTAGAAGTAATCAAATATAAGCAGAAATATCTGCTAAGCTACTGGAGAGACTGAATAGATATTAGGTGAAAGGGAAGAGTAAGAGTTGTTATTTTGTGAGTCCTTGATTTTGTTTTGCTTCTATCACAGAATACCTGAGACTGGGTAACGTATAAAGAACAGAAATGTATTTGCTGACAGTTATGGAGGCTAGGAAGTCCAAGATGAAGGTGATGGAATTTCCTGAGGGCTCTCTTGCTGCATTCTCTGGAGGGGAAGAATGCCATGTCCTCACATGGTGAAAGGCGAAAGGGTAAAGAGACAAAAGGTGGCCAAACTTACCTTTTTTTTTTTCTTGGAGACGGAGTTTCGCTTTTGTTGCCCAGGCACGATCTTGGCTCACTGCAACCTCTGCCTTGCCTCCTGGGTTCAAGCGATTCTCCTGCCTCAGCCTCCTAAGTAGCTGGGATTACAGGTGCCTGCCACCATGCCTGGCTAGTTTTTTTGTATTTTTAGTAGAGATGGGGTTTCATCGTGTTTCCCGGGCTGGTATCGAACTCCTGACCTCAGGTGATCCACCCGCCTTGGCTTCCCAAAGTGCTGGGATTACAGGCATAAGTCACCACTCCCGGCCCCAAATTTGCCCTTTTATAATGGGATTAGCCTACCCATGAGGGCATAGCCCTATCACCTCCCAAAGTTCCTACCTCCTAATACTGCCACAATGGGAGCCAAATTTCAACATGAGCTTTGGAGGGGACTAACATTCAAACTGTAGCAGTCCTCATGTAGGAGCCACAACCCAAACCTTGGAAAATTTTGAGCTCCCTGGAGCAAATGGAAGAGCAGAGGAGAATGTCCTTGAGGACTACAGGAACAAGTAGATGAGTAGGGTCAAGTAGAAACTTTCACAAGGTTAAGGACACCTGTGTATGTTTGAAATAGAGTTGGAGAAACCAAGGGAGGTAATCCAAAATGTGATTATACCCACAGGCCCTTTTCCACAGAAAGGTGCTAAAAGTCCCCTGTTGCCATCAGTGAAACTTTACACTATTATGTAGTATTAAATTTATTTAGTGCAGTAGTAGTCAAGAATTTGGCAGCTGAAATGAGCTAAATGCCCCCTTGATAACCTGTGAAGATGTTACTGTCCTACTGTAAGTGCTCATCTGATTACCAGGGAGTAATGAAGGTACTGTGGAGAAAGGGGCTTCAGGTAATTAGAACTTGGAATTAGCCATGTCTGTTGTGAATAAGTGGGATTGTAAGCACATTTTGCAACAGTATAAAAACTGGTAACAAATATAATTTAGTTATTCTAAATGTAATTCTTACTACAGGGGAGATAACAGATGTATTTAGATCAGCTTCTGTTTGTGTAAAGAAAAATGTAAGCTATTGATTCCAATTTGATGAGCACTCACAATGGTTATAGCTGTGTTATTTGCATAGCTATGTAACAGAGGAAACAAATACATAGAGAAGATAAATGAGAGAACCCCAAACTGAAACACCTCTCACTGGGCTTTACTTTCACTGCTGATGACACTGATCCTTTTACTTTACTCCAGCAATAATTTAATGTTTTGTTTTGCACACTAGACTCCTTATAGTATTAGGAAGAATTCAAAAGGTAAAGGAGAACCCTTGTCAATACTATATATGTAATTGCTAGTAAATTTTCTTTTAATATTGCCTGTGCCAAATTTTAGAAAATGTAATAATCGAAGCTAGTATGCAAGCAGTAGCTTCTGTAATAAAATAATTTTATATTATGTACCGTGATATAAACCTTATTGCTTGCTTTGATTTATATGCAAATATTTCTTTTTCTTATAGTTTATACCGCTTTCAGCTGCTATCTTAGTTTTTGTGCTCTAGACAATCTCCATTTTTTCCATGATTACCACAATAAAATAGGCAAGCAGGAAAAATTATGGCTACTTCCTGTCTTATTTTGTGTATTTGTTTCAGTAGCAGTACCAATCTTTTAGGCAACCAGTGTTGTCGATGTCATGAATTTACAGTAAACCTGTGGAATTTACATATATAAAACATAGATGTCATGCTGGTGAATTCAACTTACAAGCCATGGAATAGAACTCTTGCAGCGAGGCTATTAGTTTCAGGTAATTTAAATCTCAGTGGGAACCAAGAAATGGATTTTGAACTAATATATTTTTGAAGTCTTCAAAGATAGGAGATTGTAATATTCTGAGTAAAGAAAAAATCATGGGTGATTTTTTTAAGGTAAAGAGGTTTAAATTTAATGAAGTGATTAAAAGTAATTTCAAGATTTATTTTCCCTCTATAAACATCGCTTTTGTTGATTTAAAGGAAATTGGTTAAAAAAATTAGGCTTCTTTTCAATATAATGCCAAATAGAACTAAACATATCTTTCAATGTTGAGAACTTTTCCTAATGGGAGGAATGTAAAATGACTTATTTCTGAGGACCTACACAGAGCCTCATATAATTTATTCAACAATCCCATCGTTGATTAGGATGGTAGACATTACTCTTTTTTTTTTTTTTTTTTTTTTGAGACAGAATCTCTCTGTCCTCACGCTGGAGTACAGTGGCGTGATCTTGGCTCACTGCAACCTCTGCCTCCCAGGTTCAAACGATTCTCATGCCTCAGTCTCCTGAATAGCTGGGATTACAGGTGCCTGCCACCATGTCTGGCTAATTTTTCTTTCTTTCTTTTTTTTTTTTTTTGTTTTAGTAGAGACGGGTTTCTCCATGTTGGCCAGGCTGGTCTCGAACTCCTGACCTCAGGTGATCTGCCCACTTTGGCCTCCCAAAATGTTGGGATTACAGGCGTGAGCCACCATGCCCGGCCCTAGACATTATTTTTAAAGGATATTTTACACTAGTTTTTCTTTTCTTTTTTTTTTTGAGACAGAGTCTTACTTTGTCACCCAGGCTGGAGTACAGTGGCTCAGCTCACTGCAACCTCCGCCTCCCAGGTTCAAGCAATTCTCCCACCTCAGCATTCCAAGTAGCTGGGATTACACGTACATGCCACCATGCCCAGCTAATTTTTGTATTTTTTTAGTAGAGATGGGGTTTCACCATGTTGGCCAGGCTGGTCTTGAACTCCTGACCTTGTGATCCACCCACCTCAGCCTCCCAAAGTGCTGGGATTACAGGCGTGAGCCACCGCGCCCAGCCGTACACTAGTTTTTCATCAGGAAAAGTATATCTTAATAAAATGTTTTCTAATTTTAGAATTTAAAGGAAAATGTATAACTATGTTAAAGTATAGGTAGTAGTAATAATCTTATAGCTAATTTTAAGACTCTGCCACTCAGGCGTTATAATTATTAGCTCCCTGTCACACATTTGTTTTCTAACATTAATGATATGTAATGGCAAAGATCTTCAGTTACATGTTCCTCATTTGCATTGTCATATCACCTAGTGCAAACTTCTCACACCTATAACCTGGAATGATAATAATTTGTTTACTTCTTTTTCTCTTGTAGGACACTGTGGGATATTTGAAGGTTAGAGCTTGGTTTCTATTTCTATGCCAGAAAAATCTTACATAGTGTTTGATACTTAGTTGTTAGCCAATACAATCTAGGAAGGCTCCTACAAGAAACATTTAAAGGGTCTGGCAAGACCTAGGGCCCACCGCCTCCCACCCCCCGACCCTCCAAAATGTTTTGAGGAAAATTAACACCCCCATTATTATTAGGGAAGCATGTAAATTGTATAAGTCAAATTATAAGTCAGAGAAAATTGAAATGTCCATGTAGAATAGTTAGCATCTTTTTGTTTCTGTTATTTCGGGGACTGTCATTTTCAAGGGGATAATTTGTTACTGTGTGCGTGTTCTATTAGTACTGTATGCCCCTTTATACAAAGACTGTGTTTACTTTTTATATTCCCATTATGTCTGTTACCTAACATTGCCAAGAATACAATAGAGGCTCATTAAAATTTTGAATGCATGATCAGTGTATGTTGTTGCCAGCACACCCTCCCAACTCTCCCATTAGATGACAAGCAGTTTGAGGGTAGCACCCAAGTATATGTCATTTTTAAATTCTTCTCTCTTTCACACTCAACACAGTGCCACAGGTATAGTAGGCATGTGTGTTGAAGGTTTCTTTTCTTTTTTTTTTTTTTTGGAGACAAAATTTCACTCTTGTTGCCCAGGCTGGAGTGCAATGGCATAATCTCGGCTCACCGCAACCTCCTCCCCCCACCCAGGTTCAAGTGATTCTCCTGCCTCAGCCTCCCTAGTAACTGGGATTACAGGTATGAGCCACCACGCCCGGCTAATTTTGTATTTTTAGTAGAGACGGGGGTTTCTCCATGTTGGTCATGCCTGGTCTCGAACTCCCGACCTCAGGTGATCCGCCCACCTCGGCCTCCCAAAGTGCTGGGATTACAGGCATGAACCACCACGCCCGGCCTGAAGGTTTTTAAGAGCATCCCCACTTTGGGAGATTTGTTAGAAGGATGCACAGGACTCAGAATATCATTTTACTAATGGCGAAGATTTATTACAGTGACATAGTAGAGATGCACAGCCAGATCATAGGGGAAAAGATGCAGGCGGAGTTTGGAGGAATCTGTTGGTGGGCTGCCTTATGCTGTGTCCCTCCCATGAGGGGTCACATAGAATACTCTTTTCCTTCAGCAGTGAAAATGCAGCAATATATGTGTGATGCACCTGCCTAGGGAAGCCCATTAGAGAGTTAGTGCCCAAAGTTTTTACTGGGGGCTGGTTATGTAGGCACACTCTGTTTAGCATGTACCAAGATTTCAGACTCCCCAAAGTAAAGCAGATATTTAGTGTAGACTGCATTGTTTGTACAAACAGGCCAGAGTAAACCATCCTTATCAGCTAAGGAGCAGTGGGGACACTCCCCAAAATCCAAGTTCCAAGATACCAGCCAAGGGCCAACTTTGCATGCAAGCCTTTCTATAAAGAGCAGTAGTAGGCTTACTATGTCCACTTTTCTGCATAGCATGGCTTTGTATGAATACTGCTTTAGGTGAGAGAAGGAAACTGTATGGCATTTCTTTCAGTACTTCAAACGAGTCTTATGCTCAATTTGTTAGGGAGGTTAAGGTTTCTTTTCTTTGTTAGAGGCACTTCTAATGTCTTGGGTGTTTTAAGTGCCTGTTTGTCGACTTGCATCGTTGCTGAATTCCTTTTTTGAACTTTGCGAATGTACCAAACATACCTGATCCCCACTCCCCCAACCAGAGCTTGAAAGCTTGCTGAAAGTACAGGTGCTTAAACTCCACGTCCTCTTGCAAATACAGTTATCTGGCCATATTCTCTGTTGATTCTTGGTTTCGGGTAGTTGTTTGAGTTCCATATAATATTATGTTGGCTTTTACTCAGATTGTGCAATTTTCTTTATTTTGGTTGGTGGGCTGGGGTATTCATAGTGCAGGACCTAAGAAAGCAGTAAAGCAAAGAAAAAAGTGAGAATTCCAGAAAATCTGGGTATATTATTATAGTATCACATGTCCTAAAATGTTCAAAATTTAGTTTCTGAGCTGTTTAGATGAATCCCTGATAGCATCTCCATGGTGATTGTTAAAAAATCGTCTTTGATTACTACTTTATGTGGTTTTCTGTAATAACACGTTTTCTGATTGTAAAGGTTTCTGTCAATTGGTCATTACCTTGTTGCTTTTGGAAGAACAATTATGGCTGTTTTATATTCAACAGAGGCCCCCTTATCAGAAACAGTATTGTCTTCATTTTGCAAATAATTGCAGTATTGTCTTCATTTTTGCAAATGAAGGGGGAAAAAGACTCCTATGTATCTTAGAGAATTGTGGGTGCCAACTCAGGTTCTCACCCAGTTAATCTTACGTTTTGAAAATTAAAAAAAAATGAAAGGTGCTATTGATAGTGAGATGCGACAGCTAACAGGAGAAGGAGGAACAATAAAAATATAGTAGTCTTCAGTTATTTCACAGAGAGAAGAACAGGCCCAGGCTCTTCAGTCGTTTTGGAGGGCATTGCTGTATGATTGCACAGATGAGGCATTATCAAGAGGAGATTCAACATACTCTTCATCAGTGCTGTCTGTGTGTAATATTTTCAAAGTTTTCATCAAAAATGGTTAGCTTTCTCTCCCCTTTTAGTTGTTTTACTTAAAGAGATGTCTTTGACATACACAGCACACATTCATGGATCACTGATTATACCTGATAAAGCACTCATTGTATTCTGCTCTCTTTATGAAAACTCATGGAAAAAATAGGTATCTGGAACTTACTTAGCACTTAGTATAATTAACAATGTTATGGGTACAACAACAGAAGAACTACACCAAATGAAAGAGGAAGGTTCCAGAAATATTTAGTAAAGTTTGGAACATGTTTTTCATGCTTGCCATTTCCTCACATTAATATTTTTGAGATTAACTTCCAAAGAAAATAATTGGTCACCAAATATATTGTTTTAAAAAATGTTTCATGTTTTTGCTGAGGCAAAGAAGTCTTAACACTTTGTGTAGAAAGGGAAGGCAATTAATCATTGAAATAAGATAAAAGATACTTCCAGCCACTTGGGAGGCTGAGGCATGAGGATCGCTTGAGCCCAGGAATTGGAGGCTGCAGGGAGCTGTGATCATGCCACTGTCCCCCAGCTTGGGTGACAGTGAGACTCTTTTTTTTTTTTTTTTGAGACTCCTTAAAAAAAAAAAGGATTGAAGATGCTTGAACCTTGGTGCCATCCACGTTGAGGAAAAAACCCCTATTTTTCAGATTTCTGCAATGCAGTTCTTTGGCTAGCTGGCAGTTGTACTTGATTAAGTAGGAGAGGGATGATGCTGGTTTTATTACATAATGGTTTATTTCTGTCCTAGCATGTTTGGTAGGCAAGCCTCCAATAACATTTACTGACCACTTACTGTGCTTGCCAGGCAATGTGATAAATGTTTTTTTTATGGATGACCTCATTTAATTCTCACTGTAATTCTTTGGGGAGATCATTATTATCTCCAGTTTAGGAGGCAGCTGAAATTCAGAGAAGTTAACTAACTTACCCAGGGTTAGTTGTGCCTGATGCTCAACCCTAATGTCTTAATTGCTATACTGTGCTGCTTCCTACCCAAATGTGCTCTTTGGGTTTCATGATATGGTATTTAGTAGGTTTGCCCCAGTCTCTACAGGCAAACAGGGAAGACTGTAGACCTAAGAATATACAAGAAATGCTAAGTGGCTCCTTATTCTTCTGAGAGTTTCTAGTAGGGGAATCTACCTATAATAAATGAAATACAGACCTATCATTCCTTACTTTGATGCTCAGAACTGTGAAACAGAAGGTTGTTTCATGATATTTACAGATCTCTATATGGTTTTGTACAGTTATACTTCCTGGATTGTTTTGATAGTTTCTTACAAGCAATCCTTGATTGCTCCTTTTATAGATAGTTTATGTAACCTCCTGAACAAGAGTGCATGGCCACCATAATGCTGGAGCCCTCTTTTGTTGCTTTTAGTGTCCTAGTGCTACCAAAGCTGTAATGGTGGTCCTCTCCTTCTGACAAACAACTCCATTTTCAGGGTTTCCTCTTGTCTCCATCCTTCCCTGCCAGCAGTTGCAAGGGGATTCAGAGCTTAGTACTTTTATTATTATGGAAGTATTTTTCAGGATAGCTTTAGTGCTTAAGCATTTTATTTAAACTTACTTTTCTTGTGAAATATGTCCCAGAGGGTTTTATTTTTTTTGCCAACTGATTTACAAACAGACTTTAGAATACAACCCACTTATAAATTGGGACTGCTTGTATAACACATAGAGGTTTGGGATACTTTTTCTATCAGATTAGGTTGAATATTCTTATTAATTTGAATCCTGTGATAAATATGACATTGTGTATGCTGCAGTTAGTTTAACACTTCAGTTGCTATAAAAGCATAATTTCAATAGTATGTAAATTTAATGTAACTTTGGAGACTTAGAGTTGGTTTGTTCATTTTGATGTTAATTTATTTAAATTTTAGATATTTTAAAATAAGTTTATTTGTGTAGGCCTGGTAATGTATTTTATTCTAATGTCATTATGTTTTGAAATTAAAGTTACTTTAAAATAGGCTCCAAGGAGCTGTTAGTTAAATTATTAATAATGCATTTGGATGCTCTGAAAAAAGTATACCTGTCAAGGAATAAACATAATGGGATGGCAGTAGAATCCCTTTATAATGCTGCTGTTACATGAACACTACCTGTTATGAGGACTGATTTTGCTATATCATTTTATTATATAGAGTAATAATTTTAAGAGCAATAAGTTTTTTGTTTTTTTTATTTTTTGAGACAGGGTCTCACTCTGTCGCCCAGGCTAGAGTGCAGTGGCGTGACCTCAGCTCACTGTATCCTCTGTCTCCCAGGTTCAAGCGATTCTCCTGCCTCAGCCTCCTGAGTAGCTGGGATTATAGGCATGCGCCACCACACCCGGCTAATTTTTGTATTTTTGATAGAGACTGGGTTTCGCCATGGTGGCCAGCGTGGTCTCGAACTCCTGACCACAAGTGATCTGCCCGCCTCGGTCTCCCACAGTGCTGGGATTACAGGCGCTAGCCACCGTGCCCGGCCTCCTTCCACTTTTTAAACAACAGAAATGAAACTTATTAAGTAGGGGCCTTCGATCTGGAGGCTGGGAAGCTCAAAGTCAAGGTGCTAGCATATTCCTTTTTTGGTGAGGGCCGTTTTCCTGGCTTTCAGACTGTTCCCTTCTCTCTGTATCCTCACATGTCAGGGAGAGGAAGCTTTGGTGTTTCTTCCTCTTCGTATAAGGGTGCTAATCCTATCTAGGGGTTCCAGCCTCATGACCTCATCTAAACCTAATTACTTCCCAAAGATCCCACCTCCTAATACAATCACATTGCAGGTTGGACTTCAACATTTATTTTGCAGGGGACATAAACGTAGTCCATAACTGGTGTTTTCATAAAAAGACCATATATCAAACAGTAGTGTGGTGCACAGTAAATAAGTGCTGTGGGCATTCAGACTAGAGAAAAACTGTTGAGGTGAGACAGCTAGTAAGGTAGAAAGACAGACAATGTGTGTTCTTCATTTATGTATCCGGCTTAATCTGTTCAGGCTGCTATAACAAAATACCATACATGGATTAGCTTATACACAACAGAAATTTATTGCTCAAAGTTCTGGAGGCCGGGAAGTCCAAGATCAGGATACTAACAGAATTGATGTATGGTGAGGACTTACTCTATGCTTAATAGATGGCACCATCTTGCAGTCTTCTTACCTGACAGAAGGGGCAAACAAGTTCCTTTGGGCCTCATTATATGGCACTAATTCCATTCATGAAGGTTCCATCCTCATGAAATAGTTGCCTCCCCGGCGGCCCTAATTCTTAATACTATTACATTGGGATTAGGTTTCAAAATAAATTTTGGGGAGACATAAACATTCAGACCATAGTAGTAGTATTAGTTCTGAGTACAAAGTAGGCATTCAAGAAAGATATGCTAACTGGAAGAATGAAAAATTATGGAAATAGATATTTTGAGTTGGCAGGCATCTTAGAGATCAGGTAGTCCAAGTTGCCCAGACCAGTTCAACTCCACTAGGAGTATTAAAATAACACAAAGCCATTTTATACTCACTAAATTGCCAAAAAAAAAAAAAAAAAAAAAAAAAAGTCTGATAATACCAGCTCTCATTTTCTGCTCATGAGACTGTAAATAGGTAAAATCATGTTGGATAGCAAATTGTCATCATTAACTGAAGTTAAAGATAACTATATCCTGTGATATAACAAATCTCATTTAATATACAGACTCTAGAGAAAGTCTCACCTATGTGATTGATTGTATTAGTTTTCTGGGGCTGCCATAACAAACTAAGGTAAACTTGGTTGCTTAAAAGCATAGAAATTCATTATCTCATAGTCCTGGAACCCAGAAATCTGAAATTATGATATTGGCTTCCCTCCCTGTAATGGCTCTAGGAAAGAATTCTTCCTTACCTCTTTTAGCTTTGGGTGGATCCAGAGATTCCCTGACTTCTGGCTGCATAACTCCAATCTTTTCTTCTAACTTCGTGTCGTCTTATGCTTTTCCTAGTATAACTCTTCTCTGTGTGTCTTTTATAAGTTTACTTGTCATTGAATTTAGAGCCCATTCAGATAATCTAGGATTCATCTCATTTTGAGATCCTTAATTATATTTGCAAAGATCCTTTTTCCAAGTAAGGTCACATTCACAGGTTCCATGAGTTTGAATATGGACATATTTTTTTGGTGGCCACCATTCAACCCACTATCTCAGCAAATATTGAAAACAGTGGTCTGTACCAAAGCTGACTCTGACCTCACTGTCATTCGTTCTGGTCTTCTAGTTCCTTGTAGGTCACAGGTTATCTCACTGCAGCTTCAGTAATCAAAAATTTGAGGGAAAGTGATAGTAGCTTTGTTTCATTACTTATATATTTCTTGAGACTAGTTTTATGGTCTGGCATATAGTCTATTCTGGTTAATGTTCCAGGTTAATGTTCCAGTTATGCTTGAAAAAAAAAAGGTATAGTCTATATTTGGTAAAGCATTTCATAAACATCGTTTAGATCAAGTCAGTTGGTAGTGATGTTCAAGCCTCCTATTTTTTAAAAATTACTTTCTGTCTACTTATTCTACCAATTATTGAAGAGGCACAGTGAAATCCCCAGTTATAATTATGGATTTATCTATTTTTAGTGCTATCAGTAAATTTGCTTCTTGATTTTGAAACACCATTATTATATACACATGGAAGGTTATGTGTTCTTTATTAAATGATCATTACATAATCATAGATTATACTTCTTTATCTTTGGTCATATTCGTTGTCCTGACTCTATTGTGTAATTATTTACCTACTCTAGGTTTTTTATTATTACGGTTTGTGTGATATATCATTTTGTATCCTTTTACATTTAACCCATTTTTATTTTTATATTAAAGTGAGTCAGGTAGACAGTATATATTTGGGTAATGTTTTAATGCTTTGTGAAAATGTCTGCCTTGTAATTGATATGGTTAATCCATTTACATTTCATACACTGGGCCCTTTGTATCTGCAGTTTTCACCTCTGGAGACTCAACCAACAGAGAAATAGTGGATGCAGAACTTGTGGATATGGAGGGCTGACCGTGAGGGATTTGAGCATGTGTGGATTTTGGTATCCAAGAGGGATCCTGGAACAAAGCCCCCATGGATACCTAGGGATGACTGTATAATTATTAATATTTCTGTATTTATTTCCAATTTCCTTTTTTTTATTGTTTTTTGGGTTTTTTTGTTTTTGTTTTTTGAGATGGGGTCTCACTGTATCACCCAGGCTGGAGTGCAGTGGTGTGATCTCGGTTCACTGCATCCTCTGTCTCCCGGGTTCAAGCGATTCCCCTGCCTCAGCCTCCTGAGTAGCTGGGATTACAAGTGCATGCCACCGCACCTGGCTAATTTTTGTATTTTTAGTAGAGACAGGGTTTCACCATGTTGGCCAGGATGGTCTCGACCTCCTGACCTCAGGTGATCCGCCTGCCTGGGCCTCCCAAAGTGCTGGGATTACAGGCATGAGCCAACACGCTGGCCTCTTACTTGTTTTCTGTCCTATCTGTCCTTTGTTCCTTTAACTCTTTTTCTGCCACCATTTGGATTGTGTATCATTTTAACTATTCCACTTGATCTCATGTGTTGGCATATTAGATATGGCTCTTTGTTTAGTTTTCAGTGGTTACTATAGAATTTATATTATGCATCTTTAGCTTATGACAGTCTAGCTTTATTTAATATTATACACTTTTTTCTATAAGCACCTTGCAGTAGCATACTTATGTTTGCACCCCCATCTTTTTTATTCTTCTTAGACATTTGACTTCTATGTATGTTATAGGTCTGACCATACATTGTACTAATTTTTTCTTTACATAATTTATTATTTTGGGGAAAAAGAGACTATAAACACTCTCTTATATATTATCACACTCTATTTCACACACATTTCTGGCACTCTTCATTCCTTTATGTAGATCTCAGTTTCTATCTGATATTAATTTTCTTTAGCCTGAAGAATTTTCTTTAAGTATTTCTTATAGTGCAGGTTTTCTTTCATTGGATTTTGCACTGTATATTTTCAAATTATGTTTATCTATAAATGTATTTATTTCACCTTCATTTTGGAAGGACATTTTCACAGGATGAAGAATTCTAAGATGACAGATTTCTTTTTTTTTTTTTTTGGTTTGTTTTTTTTTCAGAACTTTAAAGATTTCATCCATTGTTTTCTGAGTTGCATTTTTTTTTTTTATTTATAAAAGAAAAGACATTTGGGCCAGTTGCAGTGGCTCACGCCTGTAATCCCAGCCCTTTGGGAAGCCGAGGCAGGTGGATCACCAGAGGTCAGGAGTTTGAGACCAGCCTGACTAATGTGGTGAAACCCCATCTCAACTAAAAATACAAAAATTAGCAAGGCATGGTAGCACATGCCTGTAATCCCAGCTACTAGGGAGGCTGAGGCAGGAGAATTGCTTGAACCCGTGAGCCAGAGGTTGCAGTGAGCCGAGATCACGCCACTGCATTCCAGCCTGGGCGACAAAGCAAGACTCTGTCTCAAAAAAAAAAAAAAAAAGGTTTAATTGGCTCTGCAGGCTGTATAAGAAGCGTAGAGACTTCTGCTTCTGTGGGGGTCCCAGGAAACTTTCAATCATGGCAGAAGGCAAAGGGGAAGCAGGCACCTCTCACATGGAAGGAGCAGGAGCGAGAGACAGAGGGGGAAGGCGCCACACACTTAAAAACATTTACAACAGTCTTTTTTCCTTTTCTTCAGTTTTTAAGTTAAAGGGTAGATGTGCAGGCTGTGCAGGTTTGTTACATAGGTAAATGTGGAGTTGCATTGTTTTTGATAAGAAGTCAGCAATCATTTTAAACTCTGTTCCCCTCTATGTAACATGTCTGTCTTTCTGACTGCTATTAATATTGTTTTCTTTATCATTAGGTTTTGAAAAAGTGATTATGATGTACTTTGGAGGTGTTTTTAATTTTTACAATGTTTATAGTCAGCTCAGCTCTGTGTGTCTGCATCTGCGGCATATTGGTGCAGGACCCCCTGCAAATACCAAATTCTGCAGATACTCAAGTCTCTTACATAAAATGGTGTGGTACCGTTGGCCCTCCATATCTGCAGGTTTTGATCTGTACTTGATTGAATCTGTGGATGTGAAACCTGTAGATATAGGGAGCCGACTGTATGTCATTTGGGATTCTTTCAGTTCTTAAATTTGTTGGTTAATAGTTTTCATCAAATCTGGAAAATTATGGGCCATTATTTCTTCAACTATTTGTTTTGATTTATCCCTTCAACATTTTAGAAATTTTTTCTGTAGTAGATCACTTTATATTGTCCATGTGTCACTGAGGCTCTGATAGTTTTTTAGCCTTTCTTTCCTCTCTGTACTTCACATTGGTAGTTCTTTGTGCCATTATCTTAATTTCACTCATCTTTTCTATTGAAGTGTCTAATCTGCTGCTAAGCCCATACAGTGAAAATTTCATTTCAGCTATGGTATTTTTTTCAGCTCTCGAGTCTCATTTGATTCTTTTTTTGTTGTAGTTTCATTTCTCTTATTATGTTCATGTTTTTCTTTATAGCTTGTATGTATACTAATATCTGTTTTAAAGTGCTTACCTGCTATTCCTATCATCTCTGTCATGTCTAGATTTATTTCCAGTAAGCAATCTTTTTCTGTTTCTTCAATTACATAGTAATTTTTTGATAGGATGCTAGATATTAGAATGCGACATTGTTGAATATTGGAATTTGGTTGTTCTTAAAAGAGCGTTAGGCTTTGTTCTAGCAGATAGTTAACTTACATGCAAATCAGCTTGATCATATTAAGACTTGTTTTTAAACTTTGCATGAATCTAAAGTAGCATTTACTCTGGATATGGTTTAGTCCTACTTCTAACATGTGTCCTTTTTCTGATTTCCAAATGCTCAGTGAGGTCTCTCCCCTCTGACTGACAAGAACTCAAATGTCTCTCGGTCCTGTGTGATCTTCAGTAGGTATTTATTCTTCTCCGGTAGTTCTTCTGATAGTTGTTCTGTGCCCATTCTCGTGGAGTCTCCTGTACACTTGTACAGATTGATATTCAGCCAGACTCAAGTAGACTCCACTGCAGATATCTGGAACTATTTTTTTTTTCTATGGGGATTCTTCTTTTCTGGTAATGTGCCCTATAAATCCAAGCTGCCACTGCCTTCCTGATCTCCCATCTGTCTTTTTTCAGCTCTGTAAGCCTGCAGTAGTCCGCATGGTTTGTCCCCTCCCTGCACTGTAATATGTACTTCCACACATAAAGGCTGGGTGGCTGTAGGGCTCACTTAATTTGTCTCCTTTCTCTCAGGGATCACAGCCCTTTGCAGCCTGTTGCCCAGTGTCCAAAAACAGTTGTTTCATATATTTTGTCTGATTTTCTAGTTGTTTACAGATGGAGGTCTAGTCTAGTACCAGTTACTTCTTTGTGGCCAGAAGCAGAAATCTCTAAATGTAGCTTTTATAGACGAATAAGGTGTGTTTGGTTGTCTTTCTTTAGTTAAAAGGTCCTTGAATTTGTATTCATTTTTTTCTTGGGCACTACATTTTAAAAGTAACCTTTCTTGGCTGGGTGCAGTGGCTCACGCCTGTAATCCCAGCACTTTGGGAGGCTGAGGCAGGTGGATCACGAGGTCAGAAGTTCGAGACCAGCCTGGCCAACATGGTGAAACCCTGTCTCTGTTAAAAATACAAAAAGTAGCTGGACATGGTAGCGCATGCCTGTAGACCCAGCTACTCAGGAGGCCGAGGCAGGAGAATCACTTGAACCCAGGAGGCGGAGGTTGCAGTGAGCTGAGATCGTGCCATTGCACTCCAGCCTGGGCGACAGAGTGAGACTCCATCTCAAAAATACACTACACTACACTGCACTACACTATACTACACTACACTACACTACACTACACTACACTACAATACACCTTTCTTAATTCTAGAACAAAAATTATGCATGTATTATTATATATAAGATTATATATAAAATATATAAATTACCATGGGTTAATCCTATAAGTTTAATCAGTCATGTAGTGTTCCTTGTCGTTTTTACAAAATAATTCTTATATGTGTGAGAGACATTTACATGCTGAATTTGTAGGTAGTCTGTTTCAAGTAAAAGAAAACCATTACAATTGTGACCTAGTTTTTTCCATTTGATTTTATTCACTAATAGCCATGTGTTTTGATAGTGTATAAAGCAACATTTTATTAGTTTCTCAAATCCCTTGCTATGCTCTTTTGCAGAATGAAATTTTTCACTATTTATGTCATACTGGAGAATATAGAATGTGAAAATATAATTGTCCACTTCTCTTAACAGCAATTATAGTTTGAATAGTCTCACAAGATACATTTCTTTTTCCCCAGACGTAAGTGAAGCCTCTTTTGAGTTCAGAGCTAAAATTAAGGACTATTTTAGATTGAGTCCCCAGGACACTCAGTTTTTCATTCTAGGTAGCACTATCTCATTTTTACATTTCCTGTGTTGTCTCTGTAGATGGTTAGAAAAGCATACTTCATCAGAACGATGGGTTACTGCCAGCACCCCTCTGTGAGATGGTTATTAAAAGCATGTCCTTTCCTCTCCAATTCAGAGTGCAAGGTTTTCACTGATGTTATATACTTGAGCTCTTCTGACACAAGGGAGAGGATAGCTAAAACAGCTCTCAAAGCTGGGTTTATAGCCTTTCCTATCATTTGGCATTTCACTGAACTAGGTGAGGTGGTTCTTAATCTTTCCCTACCTCTCTGTCATTAACATGGTTGATCGTCAGTGAGAGCTGCAGTCAAACAAAAATGGAAACTTTGTAATTTATGTATAGCTTTAAAAAGGCAAAGAAATGAAGGATTATTGCAGTTGGTGCAATCCCCGATACAATTAATATCAAATGCATATAAATCCTATTAGAGATCTGTCATGGGTGAAAAAGGAATATGAAAAATGCGTGACCTATCTTTATTAGATTCAGTTAGAGAGAGACCATACAGAGCTAAGGAGCTTTACGAACTGCATATTAATCATAACCAGTCTTCTGAGATAAACCTATTTCTTGTAACTTATCAAAGCCGTACAGAAGATTAGTCATTCCCTTTGGTAAAGGAATGTTTTACATATTGTTCTGAGTTTTGAACATCACAGCTTTAAAAGCTGATTAACAGATATTTTAATACTAAAATATATCTCATTGAATTATATAGCTTAGGCAGCTATTATCCTGTAATGCTACCTCAATAGGGAGATGGGCTCTTTGTCAAAACCTCTACATCATTGTTTTGTTGCATATTGAGCAAGACACTCTAGGGAGTTGTATTAGAGACCAGACAAAAGAACTTTGCTACAGCAAGCAATCATTAAATCATGCAGAAATATTTCTTTCTTAAATCTTTACTTTAAGCAACAATTGGTAGATGCCAGCACCATTTTTTAAATGTCACTTTCAATTCCTGAAGTCTTTTATCTCTTTGAGAAGGAGGGGAATTAGCTTAAGGGGACGGTTAAGACCATCATGTTATTACATGGTATTGCTAAAGATAGGGGATGTATTAACAGCTCTAACCTGACAAAGATAATTAAGATTGTATTTTTAAAATGTGAGAGAAGGTTTCATAAGATTATGAAACTTTTAGATAAAACATAAAGACTAACAGGTATAAAATGGATTTTGTATTACTGTCTCACAAAACTTAGAGATGTTGAGTGATATAAGCATTTAGTTTCTGACCTCCTGTTATCACTTCAGTGCCCAGAATTTATGTCATGTCGATAAAAATACAGAACCATCTCATGATGATTTCTATACTTGATAATATATACCATTTTAAATCTTTGTTTTTATATTTCTAAAATAATAATCTTGTTTAAAAAGCTAAAAAATACTGAAGTATATGCATTAGAAATAAAATCTTCCCACCCTACACAGTAGAGGTACTACGATTAATAATTTGGTATATAATCCTTCTAAATACATTAAAAATACATTTATTGAAGGGATACACATGCAGAAAAGTACACAAACCATAATATTACAGCTCAGTGAGTTATCTCAAAGTGAATACACACATATAACCAATACCCAGTTCAAGACATAGAACAGTACTGTCTCTTCCCAATTCCTACTGTCCTTATCTTCCGTAAAGACTTCCAGTAATTTGACTTGGAATAGTACAGTTTATTACTGCCTGTTTTTGTAGCTCTATATAAATTAAATCACAGAGTATCTACTTCTTCATATCTGACTTCTTTCACTCAACCCCATGTTTGTGAGAATCATTCACAGGCCTGAGTATAAGTATAGTTTTACATTTTGTTCTTCTGTAGCTGGGGTTGGGCACCTTATTCTGTAAAGGGTCAGATGTAAATATTTTAGGCTTTGTGGGTCATATGGTCCCTGACACAGCTTTCGTAAAACAAAAGCAGCCATAGATGGTATGCAAATGAACATGATTGTGCTCCATTAAAACTTTGTTTGCAAAAATAGGTTTCAGGCTACATTTGGCCTATGGACTGTAGTTTGCCATACATACAATAAATAAATGGAATACTCTAGTATACTGTAGTATTTCATTGTATGAATATATCACAATTAGCTGAGCCATTCAAATATTAGCAGACATTTATGTTTTTGGTATGAATGCCTTTGTAATGTGGTTTTGTATACATATGCATGCATTTCTGTTTGGTATATGGAATTGCCTCATCATAGGGTATATATAGGTTAAACTTAAGTAGTAATGCCAAATGGTTTTCCAAGGTGGTTGTATTAGTCAGGGTTCTCCAGAGGGACAGAACTAATAGGATAGGTGTGTACATGAAGGGGAGTTTATTAAGGAGTATCGACTCACATGATCACAAGGTGAAGTCCCACAATAGGCCATCTCCAAGCTGAGGAGCAAGGACCAGTCGGAGTCCCAAAACCTTTAAAGTCGGGAAGCTGACAGTGCGGCCTTCAGTCTATGGCTGAAGGCCTGAGAGCCACTGGCAAATCGCTGGTGTTAGTCCAAGAGTCCAAAAGCTGAAGAACGTGGAGTCTTACGTTCCTGGGCAGGGAGCATCCGGTGCAGGAGACAGATGAAGGCCGGACAACTCAGCCAGTCTACTCATTCCACATTCCTCTGCCTGCGTTGATCCTAGCCACACTGGCAGCTGATTAGATGGTGCCCACCCAGATTGAGGGTAGGTCTGCCTCTCCCAGTCCACTGACTCAAATGTTCATCTCCTTTGGCACAACCCTCACAGACACACCCAGGAATGGTGCTTTGCATCCTTCAGTCCAATCAAGCTGACACTCAATATTAATCATCATAGTGGTAGATGAATTTACACCCCTACCAGTAGTTCTACTCATCATCACTTGTTATTGTCAATCTTATTAAAAGATGTTTTCTTTACTAACTTAGATTATACATAATACACGATATTTTTATTTTTAAAATTAAAGAATGAGAGATCCTATATATCAATTTATGTTGCCTGCTCACAAAAATCCATATGTTAGCCCCTAATTTAAACAATATGTTAAATCTTAACTAGCCTTTAATCTTAAAATGATAAGGAATCTCCACAGCATATATTATGTAATTTATATACTGAACTGATTTTCATTCTCAACAGTTGCCTAGTAGTAACATTAGTGTAACTTTGCAGAACAAAGGAAGAATACTTAAGCCCTAGATAACATAATTTCTGCACACATACTCTATTAATAGCACTTTCCAAAATTATGTGACCTTTTTTCTTAGAATTCAAATCCAAAGTCCTGTTTTCAAATGTCATCTTCAAACTTGTTTTGGCATTTGATAACACCTACTACCCATTCTTTCATAAAATTCCTGTACTGGCCAGTTGCAGTGGCTCACGCCTGTAATCCCAGCACTTTGGAAGGCCGAGGTGGGCAGATCACAAGGTCAGGAGTTCGATACTAGCGTGACCAACATGGTGAAACCCCGTCTCTACTAAAAATACAAATTTAGCTGGACGTGTTGGCACGCGCCTGTAATCCCAGCTACTCAGGAGACTGAGGCAGGAGAATCGCTTGAACCCTGGAGGCGGAGGTTGCAGTGAGCCAAGGTTGCACCACTGCACTCCAGCCTAGGTGACAGAGCGAGACTACGTCTCAAGAAAAAAAAAAAAATGTCCTGTGCTTTCTACTTATCTGTACCTTGCTTCTCTGTTGTCTGTGTCCTAGTATCTCATCTCCCTGACTCCAATAATTTTGTCTATTTCCTGAGTTTTTGTTCAAGGCTGTTTGTTCTTCTCCTATTAAAATTTGCCTGGCATCTTGAGTTCATATTATCAGCCTTATTTGGATGCTCCTAAATTTACATCTTCAATCCAGACTTCTCACTTGCCTAATGGCCTTATATATTCAGATACCTAGAAGGGATCACCTTTTATCTCATTTTCTCAAATTTAAATATCCAAAGTGAAACTCATAATGTTGATATTCATTTTCTCTCTCTGCCTCTGCCATACCCTCTACCACCCTAAAGTCCCAACATTCCCCATTCTCCATTTAGCAAGTAGAGATAGTAGAAAGAAGTGTTTTATTAATTTCTCTGGTTGGTTAAATGAAAGATAAGGGAAGGAATGACACATTTTATATAATGCTTATTAGGAAAGAAATGTGCTGTATTCCAAGTAATATGAAATATTATTAATTTTAATATTCATTCACCAAACACCAATCATTTCACAGTGATAATTTGGGATAGCTAGGCAAGTTAATTTTGGAAAATAGTGCAAAAGTAGAGCAAGATCATTCTAATTGAACAATGATAATAGTTCAGTTCTTTTAGTGTTCCAAAAATAAAGTAATAAATATATGCTAAAATTTAAAAATAATTTATTCAGCATAAATAAATGATAACTATCATCTTGAAAAAGTAATTGCTCTGGGTAGTAACAAAAAGCATGTCTTTCCAGTGAGGCACTAATGTCCTCTGAATCTAAATGGAGTTATTTTCAAACTTTTGAGAAAAGCATATAATTTATCAGAGTGTCATTTTTAAATGTGGAAGCCCTTAATCTCATAGGGAATGAGGAGAGCCACTGAAATTCTTTAATATTCTCTGACATACTAACAAAAAGTAGGGTAACACTGAGGTGAATTCCCTGATGATAACCTTGGCAACTTACTAGAGTTTAATGTAGGCAAAATAATGAGAATGCCTAGATGTTCCAGGCATTATTCTAGCAGATTATCAGTACGTTCTAGTAGGACAGATAAAAAATGTATGTATTCATACATACATCCATATCTATACACACATATATTTATACACACACACACACACACATATATACACACATACATATATAATCATAGGTGTAAGTGCTATCCTGAAAAGAAATAGAGCAGAGTAAGGAGTACCATGGGGCGGGTATGCAATTTTAAGTAGGATGATCAGGGTGGGCCTTGTAGAGAATGTGATATTTGAGCAAAGATGGGAATAAGGCAAGGTAGTGAGCCAAGAAGATATCTGGTATGGTTATATTTAGTAGGTTTTTTGTTTTTTTTTTTAACTTATTTCTCACTTTATTCCTGAAATGATTCGGTGCCTACATTATTTAGTTGGTCAAAACCAAATAAAAATTTGATACATTAACATTTTATTCCTTTGGTAATATAGGGGGACCATGCTAAGGAAAACTTAGTCCACTCTGGGGAAGTGCTACGTCAAACTTTTTGTTTGACTGTCAGAGCTATCACTGGGATACCTACCATGCTGCCATGGGGTGGAGTATTTCACTGTAATGTCTCTATACCTTATGAAATTGACTTAGATTGAAAATATCCCACCACTTTAGCCCCTGGGCCTGATTCTTTTTAAGTGCAGATTTTCTAATCTAAAAATCAAATAAGAGAGAACGTGAGAATGTTCACTGGAAAATCCTAGGTAATGTATAGCTGTGTAACAGTGACTCTTTGGAAACATTTCTTCTGATGTTATTATCTATTGAGTGGAATAATGCTGACTATTTCTCGTTAGGTAAAGGGGAAGGCAGATAAGACCTTAGGGTAGTCCACAAATCACATAGTATAGGAAATTACCTTTTCCAATTATGTAGAAGCTGCCCTTGTTGCTGACTTTCCCCATTATTCACCATCACTGTAATTGGGAAAACCAGAAAGCTTGGCAAGAGAAATTTGAATAGCGAGCTCTTAGTTTGTTATGTTGCTGCTATCACTGGTATAAATACAGGTGTAGTTTTATAGGATGTTTAGTGATTATTTTGTACAGAAACCTAATAGTCGTGTCACAGATTTCTACCTCAGTATTCAGAATCCTATAATCTGTTTTGGGAATTTTCTTTTTACTTATATGTAATTTTACAGATAAATCCTCAGTTTTCTAGTATAGCATTTCACCACAGATGCTGAAATTAGAACATTGAGGGCTTGTAATTTGAAAATGTAAAGATTAGAAATTATATTTCATAGTCAGGCGTGGTGGCTCACGCCTGTAATCCCGGCACTTTGGGAGGCTGAGGTGGGCGGATCACCTGAGGTCGGGAGTTTGAGACCAGTCTGACCAACATGGAGAAACCCCATGTCTACTAAAAATACAAAATTTGCAGGGAGTGGTGGCGCATGCCTGTATCCCAGCTACTCGGGAGGCTGAGGCAGGAGAATCACTTGAACCCAGGAGGTGGAGGTTGCAGTGACCTGAGATTGTGCCATTGCACTCCAGCCTGGGCAACAATAGTGAAACTCCATCTCAAAAAAGAAAAAAAAATTATATTTCGTTTGTCCTGTCTATATATGATCCAATGTACTTTTGATTTCCGGCTCCTGGTTTCTGTTAAACTGGACATGTCACTTTAACATTTGCTCATTCTTTATTTGGTTAGCCAAGTATATACATTTTTATTCTTGCAACAAGGAAGGATAGGCATAGATGTTCTGGACTTAGTGTTGAAGGAGAATCCAGGTTAATAATCTGACTAGGCTGGTGGACAAATTTAAGTAAGGCAAGGAACATAGTTAACTGTCATAGGTCTGATACATTTCAGTGTTAAAGAGGAATCACTAATAGTCTATTATTCAAAGATAAACTGAGGTACATGAAAATGTTAAAGAGTTTATTTTAGCAAGTAAACTGTTGAATCCAGCAATCCCAGATGACAAGTGGCTCAGGAGCTCCACCCAAGAAACATGAGGTGGAGACTTTTGTCAGGTGAATACAGAAGCAAGGCAAAGAAAATAGTTTGATTGGCTAACGTGGAGCGGTAGCCTTATTTGGATCATTCAAGTGAAAAGTCCCTAGTTAGAGATTAGTTTCGAATTGATTACACTTAATTTTTGTTTTCCTAAAATGTGATTGTTTACACTGAGTTGGGTTTCAGTTTGCTTATATAGGGTCCCAAGATGCTAGAGTCCCCTTAGTCTTATGGCCTCCTGATTAATTCACTTTAACACTAGGAAACTGGGAAACAATCTGGGACTCAAGAAGAGGGTCTGAACTAAGAAGAAAATCCTAAACAGAGGTCAGAGACACTAGGCAAAGGAAAAAGTGTGCCACAAATTCACTAAACTTGGCGTGGAGCTAAAGCCTTTACAATTATGGGCTTTCCTACTGATAAGAGTAGATCATTGCAGGAAGGACACTCAGAGGACACCTGGTCTATGAGGCTATTGGGGAGGATGGAACTCCCACATCTACTGTCTACCACAAGTGAGATTTGGTATTGTAGAAATAGGAAAAAAAAAAAAAAAAAAAAAGACTCTTTGTGATCCTTAAAAGATTTGAGCCCTGTTTGAGGTTGATCTTTTATATGAATTAAAAGTAATTATATCTCAAAGAATCAGTGTAAAATGTATGTATTGTTTGGTTTCATGACTCTTTGTATTACCACTCTAGTTCCTAGGTACTTTAATTCAGTTGCCATCCTTCCCACTCTCTCAGCTCCATAATTGTGCTGATTTAACAAATACTCACTAAATAGACAAAACCCCACCTACCATTAATTATGAGCTGAAATGAGGCATAAATGTGGAATAAATAAAGAATATAATGATAAAATTTACAAAATGCTATTAAATGCACCAATACCTATTATATATCACTCTAAAATTTAATTGTTGTATTAAAGTTATAGTGACAAAAGGTTTTTTACTAAGCAGAAGTAAAATTTTTGTGCATTCTGTCTCTATCCCACCTCATATTTTGAATATATCTGCAAAGCTGGTTTAAATCTTGCTTATAAATTTATGTTAAAAAATGTATGCACATCACATAAACATGGTAATGCTTAATTGTCCATTAAAGAAGACATTTCACATTTTCAACATGAATGCTTTTCTATTCTAAACATTTTTATTAAGCCATTTATTGAACCAGAGGCCTGCACAGTAAGCAATAGTGTAGTTGTTTTTCAACTAGTACTCTGTCAGGAACTTAGGAAGAAATACATTTGAAATACCACGTTGAGAAAAACAAGTCTTTAACAGAAATCTAAAAACAATCATTGGTATTGGACTGTAAAATTAGTTTAGAGTTGGATGTTATGACTTTTTAAGGATAGTACCTACAAGTTCTCTTACTATTTTTACCATTTTCTTTTACATTTTCTTCCATTGATGGTTGTTTTAAATGACACGATGCCAGAGATTGTATTTGTATCCTTTTTCTCCACTCGGAAATGCTTTTTATACTGCCTTGAATAGTACCATGTATTTATGTATTTTAAAGGTGTTTTAAGACATGCTTGGTAAAGATGTTATTAATTGCTTATGCATATTTCACTGATTGACACATACAATAAAATGGTAAATTTTTAAACTTTTTAAACACCCAGCCACAAATATTGTTTCCTTGATATTCCATGACAACCTTGCATAGTGCTCTATTAAGTATTTAATATAAACAAGATATCTCTCTCTCCACCCACTTTTCCTCTCTGTCTTCTTTCCATTGCAACTTTTCTGGAAACTTCTTCCTAATCCAGTAGTAGCTGGAAGAGAATTCCTCTTATTCCAAAAAAGTAATCTCCCTATTTCAAAGTACAAATAAATCAATATGTTTGCACATCCCAGCTTCATTTTGTATGGCTGTGTTAAAAAAAAAATGTGTTTAAAAAAAAAAACACAACACATAACCTTTGAACTACCCTCTTAAGAATTTTTTAAGCGAATAGTACAATATTGTTAACTACAGGTGTAATGTTATATAACAAATCTCCAGAACATTTTCATCTTGCATGACTGAAACTTTATGCCCATTGAACAACAACTCTTTTTTTTCTTTCTTTCTTTTTTTTTTTATTATACTTTAAATTCTAGGGTACATGTGCACAACGTGCAGGTTTGTTACATAGGTATACATGTGCCATGTTCGTTTGCTGCACCCATTAACTCATCATTTACATTAGGTATTTCTCCTTGCCCACACCCCACGACAGGCCTCTGTGTGTGATGTGCCCCACCCTGTGTCCAAGTGTTCTCGTTGTTCAATTTCCACCTATGAGTGGGAACACGTGGTGTTTGGTTTTCTGTCCTTGTGATAGTTTGCTCAGAATGATGGTTTCCAGCTTCATCCATGTCCCTATAAAGGACATGAACTCATCCTTTTTTATGGCTGCATAGTATTCCATGGTGTATATATGCCACATTTTCTTAATCCAGTCTATCATTGATGGGCATTTGGGTTGGTTCCAAGTCTTTGCTATTGTGAATAGTGCCACAGTAAACATTCGTGTGCATGTGTCTTTATAGTAGCATCATTTATAATCCTTTGGGTATATACCCAGTAATGGGATCACTGGGTCAAATGGTATTTCTAGTTCTAGATCCTTGAGGAATCAGTACACTGTCTTCTACAATGGTTGAACTGGTTTACATTCCCACCACCAGTGTAAAAGCGTTCCTATTTCTCCACATCCTCTCCAGCATCTGTTGTTTCCTGACTTTTTAATGATTGCCATTCTAACTGGTGTGAGATGGTATCTCATTGTGATTTTGATTTGCATTTCTCTGATGGCGAGTGATGATGAGCATTTTTTCATGTGTCTGTTGGCTGCATAAATGTCTTATTTTGAGAAATGGCTGTTCATATCCTTTGCCCACTTTTTGATGGGGTTCTTTGTTTTTTTCTTGTACATTTGTTTAAGTTCTTTGTAGACTATGGATATTAGCCCTTTGTCAGATGGATAGATTACAAAAATTTTCTCCCATCCTGTAGGTTGCCTGTTCACTCTGATTGTAGTTTCTTTTGCCCTGCAGAAGCTCTTTAGTTTAATTATATCCTATTTGTCTATTTTGACTTTTGTTGCCATTGCTTTTGGTGTTTTAGTCATGAAGTCTTTGCCCATGTCTATGTCCTGAATGGTATTGCGTAGGTTTTCTTCTAGGGTTTTTACGGTTTTAGGTCTAACATTTAAGTCTTTAATCCATCTTGAATTAATTTTGTGTAAGGTGTAAGGAAGGGATCCAGTTTCAGCTTTCTACATATGGCTAGCCAGTTTTCTGAGCACCATTTGTTAAATAGGGAATCCTTTCCCCATTTCTTGTTTTTGTCATGTTTGTCAAAGATCAGATGGTTGCAGATGTGTGGTGTTATTTCTGAGGCCTCTGCTCTGTTCCATTGGTCTGTCTCTCTGTTTTGGTACCATTACCATGCTGTTTTGGTTACTGTAGTCTTGTCGTATAGTTTGAAGTCAGGTAGTGTGATGCCTTCAGCTTTGTTCTTTTTGCTTAGGATTGTCTTGGCAATCCCGGCTCTTTTTTGGTTCCATATGAATCTTAAAGTAGTTTTTTCCAATTCTGTGAAGAAAGTCAATGGTAGCTTGATGGGGATGGCATTGAATCTATAAATTACCTTGGGCAGTATGGCCATTTTCACAATATTGATTCTTCCTATCTATGAGCATGGAATGTTCTTCCATTTGTTTATGTCCTCTTTTATTTTGTTGAGCAGTGGTTTGTAGTTCTCCTTGAAGAGGTCCTTCACATCCCTTGTAAGTTGGATTCCTAGGTATTTTATTCTCTTTGAGGCAATTGTGAATGGGAGTTCGCTCATGATTTGGCTTTCTGTTTGTCTGTTATTGGTGTATAGAAATGCTTGTAATTTTTGCACATTAATTTTGTTTCCTGAGACTTTGCTGAAGTTGCTTATGAACTTAAGGAGATTTTGGGCTGAGACAATGGGTTTTTCTAAATATACAATCATGTCATCTGCAAACAGGGACAATTTGACTTCCTCTTTTCCTAATTGAATACCCTTTATTTCTTTCACTTGTCTGATTGCCCTGGCCAGAACTTCCAACACTATGTTGAATAGGACTGGTGAGA
>NW_012103266.1:3588624-3743058 GCF_000951045.1 Mandrillus leucophaeus | reverse complement strand
TGAGTTAGGGAGGATTCCCTCTTTTTCTATTGATTGGAATAGTTTCAGAAGGAATGGTACCATCTCCTCTTTGTACCTCTGGTAGAATTCAGCTGTGAATCTGTCTGGTCCTGGACTTTTTTTTTTTTGTTGATAGGCTACTAATTACTGCCTCAATTTCAGAGCCTGTTATCAGTCTATTCAGAGATTCAGCTTCTTCCTGGTTTAGTCTTGGGAGGGTGTATGTGTCCAGGAATTTACCCATTTCTTCTAGATTTTCTAGTTTATTTGCGTGGAGGTGTTTATAGTATTCTCTGATGGTAGTTTGTATTTCTGTGGGATTGGTGGTGATATCCCGTTTATCATTTTTTATTGCATCTATTTGATTATTCTCTCTTCTTCTTTATTAGTCTTGCTAGCAGTCTATCAGTTTTGTTGATCTTTTCAAAAAACCAGCTCCTGGATTCATTGATTTTTTTGAAGGGTTTTTTTGTGTCTCTATCTCCTTCAGTTCTGCTCTGATCTTAGTAATTTCTTGCCTTCTGCTAGCTTTTGAGTTTGTTTACTCTTGCTTTTCTAGTTCTTTTAATTGTGATGTTAGAGTGTCAGTTTTACATCTTTCTTAGTTTCTCTTGTGGGCATTTAGTGCTATAAATTTCCCTCTACAAGGCCCGGTGTGGTGGCTCACGCCTGTAATCCCAGCACTTTGGGAGGCCGAGGCGGGTGGATCCTGGGTCGGGAGATCGAGACCATCCTGGCTAACGTGGTGAAACCCTGTCTCTAGTAAAAATACAAAAAATTAGCTGGGCTTGGTGGCGGGATCCTGTAGTCCCAGCTACTCAGGAGACTGAGGCAGGAGAATGGCATGAACCCGGGAGGTGGAGCTTGCAGTAAGCCGAGATTGCGCCACTGCACTGCAGCCTGGGCAACAGAGCAAGACTCCGTTTCAAAAAACAAAAAAATAAAAAAATAAAAGACAAGCAATAACAAACTCTGGTGACGATGTAGAGAAAATGTTGCTGGGAATGTGAATCAATACAACCACTATGGAAAACAGTTTGGATGTTCCTTCAAAAACTGAAAGTTGCGCTACCATATGATCCAGCAATCCCACTGCTGGGTATATACCCAAAAGAAAGGAAATCAGTATATTGAAGGGATATCTGCACTCCTATGTTTGTTGCAGCGCTGTTTACAATAGTGAAGATTTGGAAGGAACCTAAGTGTCCATCAACAGATACATGGATAAAGAAAATGTGGTACATAAATACAATGGAGTACTATTCAGCCATAAAAAGAATGAAATCCTGTCATTTGCAACAACATGGCTAGAACTGGAGGACATTATGTTAAGTGAAAAAAGCCAGGCACAGATAGACAAACTTCCCATGTTCTAACTTATTTGTGGGAGCTAAAAAATCAAAGCATTTGGATTCAAGGAGATAGAGAATAGAATGATGATTATCAGAGGCTGGGTAGCGTAGTGATGGGGAAGTGGAGATGGTTAATGTGTACAAAAAAACCGGGTGGCTAGCATAACCGGGTGGCTATAGTCAAAAATAATTTAATTGTACATTTTAAAATAACGAAACTAACTAATTGTATATAATTGGATTGTTTGTAACACAAAAGATAAATGCTTGAGGGGATAGATAACCCATTTACCATGATGTGATTATTATGCACTGCATGCTGTATCACTGTATCTCATGTACCTCATAAATATATAACCTACTGTGTACCCACAAAAGTTAAAAATTAAAAAATAGACACACTTCTAGAATCAAAAAAAGAAAGAAAAATATGGCTTAATTATTGTGAGTTTCCAAATCATCAGATAAATATGCCATATTTAAATGCAAACAACATCATATTAACTTTTTATATATTGGGAGCTATCTTTTTTCCGGCTGCTATAACAAAGTTATGTTAATATGTCACCCACCATAGACTGGGTGGCATATTAACAAAAGAAATTTGTTTCTTGCGATTCTGGAGGCCGAATGTCTGAGATCAGAGTGCCAACGTGGTTGGGTTCTGGTAAGGGTCCTCTTCTGGGTTGCAGACTGCTGACTTCTCTTTATATCTTCACATGACAGAAGGAGGGCGAGAGAACTCTCTGGGGTCCCTAATAGGGGCACTAATTCTATTCATGAGGTCTCCACCCTTGTGACCTTGTGACCTTATTACCTCTCAAAGGTCTGCCCCCAATCACATTGAGGGTTAGGATTTCATCATAAGGATTTGGGGGCACACAGACATTTAGCATTTTTGTAACAAAGGAAAACTGCATACTGTGTTCCCCTTTTGGAAATTAGTGAAGTGTGTTAGCTATTGAGACTTCTAAGAAGTCTTTGATTTAGCTTTCTTTAAACCCCGCATTTCTCAAATCTATAGGTTGGTAGAAAAGTAATTGTGGTTTTTTGCCATTAATGGCAAAACCATTACCCAAGAACCTCTTTTGGGATCAGGGGAATAGTATCCACTTGTCTTCTGAGGCAAGGTACTACTTTTCTACTGCCTACAGTTAGGTTTGTGCTGAATGGTATATTTAAGTATAAAGTATCCCCAGGTCACATATGGCTATTTAAATTTAATTAAAATTGAATGAAATCATTCAGATCATCAGTCACATTAGCCACATTTGAAGTGCTCAGTAGCTGCAGGTGGCTAGTGACTATTGTTATTGGACATATCCATAAGAAAGATACCTATTGGGATCCGTTTTGTCACCTGACATCCCTACCCCCAAAGAATTTACTGATTTGTTATTTCTTTTTGTGATTTTACATTAACTGCATAATGTTAACAAAACTAGCCTTAAAAAAAATCTGTTGCTACTTTCAATATAACAGTATTGTATAGCAATGGTCCCCAAACTTTTTGGCACCAGTGGCCGATTTTGTGGAAGACAATTTTACCACGGGACGGGTGGGGTGCGGGGATATAGGGATGGTTACAGGATGTAACTGTTCCACTTCAGATCATCAGGCATTAGTTAGATTCTCATAAGGAGTACACAACCTAGATACTTCGCATGTGCAGTTCACAGTAGGGTTCATGCTCCTATGAGAATCTAATGCTGGTCTGACAGGAGGTGGAGCTCAGGGAGTAATACTCATTGGCGCACTGCTCACCTTCGGCTGTGAGGTATGGTTCCTAACAGGCCACGGGTAGTGGTCTGTTGCCCAAGGGCTGGGGACCCTTGTAGAGGACAGTGTGTACTGTTACTGTGTTTTTTGTATGAAAACTCCTATGAGCCCTTTTATTTGGTTCTAAAAGCTACAAAAACCTTTGCTTCCTTGAAAAGTAACTGATTATATTTTTATTTCCTTTGATTTGGGCACCAGAAAACATAGTTAAATCTTTGTCCTAACATTCTTTTTAATCTCATTCTATTGTGATTTATATTTTTTCTATTCCTGTTTTCTATGGATATTTGTTTTCATGGTTTTGCAAAATACTTCAAATTCCATAAGAGCAAATCAGGTATAACTGAACATTAGCGATTATAGTATTTTTTCACAATTCATCATAAGTGGTCAACATTCTTAGTTGTCCATTTTTGCAGGGCATTTGATATTTGAGCCATTTTTCCATTACAAGCCTTTCTAGTATCAATGGTTAAGTTTTCTGTATTGTCTGTAAGCTGTTTCTTGCTCAGGTATCTTATAATCAATAGTACATGATATAGAATTCCTGAGAAGTAGGAACAGAAAATCTATTTGTAGTCTGTATTTCTCCATAAGGCTTTGAAGTAGACTAGACTAAGCAGCTTTGTTTCTAATTCAGTATTTGGAACTTATTGTATATTCATTCATTTACTCTTTCATTTATTCATTCATTCAATAAATATTTGTTGAATGCCTGTTACACTGAGTACTCGTCTGGGTGCTGGAGATGTAGCAACAAGACAAGAAGACAAAAATATTCCCTCTCTCAAGGAACTGACATTTTACTGAGATTAAGCTCAAATTCCAATTCATTAAACTCTTAATTTTTGAGATCATTAAAAGAAAAGATTGTTTCTTATTGGCCCCTCCTCTCCATGTGCACCAAAAGTTGTTTCGTTTCCATGGCCTTATTTGCTGTGGCAGTAAGAGAGATAAATGGGCCAAATCCAACTGGGAGGCAGGAGGAAGAACTCTTGTCCATCTTTCATTGTATTCAAGAATTCAAGAATTTGAGTCAGAAAAGGCTGATAAGAAATAGAGTTTGTTGATCCTAGGCTGAGCACAGGGGCTCACACCTGTAATCTCAGCAGTTTGGGAGGCCGAGGCGGGCGGATCACTTGAGGCCAGGAGTTCGAGACCAGCCTGGCCAACGTGGCGAAATCCCATCTCTACTAAAAATACAGAAATTATTCGGGCATGGTGGTGCACGCCTGTAGTCCCAGCTACTTGGGAGGGCTGAGTTGGGGGGATTGCTTGAGCTTGGGAGGCAGAGGTTCTAGTGAGCTGAGATTGTGCCACTGCACTCCAGGCTGGGTGACAGAGTAAGACTCTGTCTCAAAAAGAAAAAAGAAAAAAAGAAATACAGTTTGTTAATCCTAAAATATTTTGAGAGCAGATTTATGGTCAAAATAAGACATAGTCTCTGAGACCTACTCTGTTCTTAGAAGTAATCGGGAGCATTTATAGTTGATTGGTTTTCAAAACAAAAATGCAAAGCAGTTAAATATATATTTGCTAAACTTATTGAACACTTAGTATATGACAGTGTTCTGAATGCTGAAGATAGATCAGTGAACAAAACAACAAAACTCCCTGCCTTAGAGCTTGCAGTAAAGAGTAGAAACCATGAGAGCAAGTAATTGACGAAGGAAACAAGACAGTGAGTGCTGTGGAGAGAAAGTGCTATAGAAAGAATTAAAATGGAAAGATGTGTTAGTGATAGACTAACCCCTTTATAATGATACTTACAAAAGGCTTTCCTGATACAGTGATTTGTAACCTGAAACCTGAATGATATGAAGAAACCAGCCACATGAAGATCAGGAGGAAAACCTTTCTAGGCTGAGGGAACAGTTAAACTAAAAGCCTTAATATTGGAAAGAACTTGGTTTGGTGGCAAAACAATAAGAAAGCCAGTTTGGGTAGGAAGTAGTATGAGGACCAAGTGATAGGAGAATCGATCACAGAGTGAGGGGGAGGCCAGATCAAGTAGAGCTGTTTACATATGTTAACTGAGCTAAAACTACTATTTGTCTTTAAAGTAAAATGCTTTCTGAGTAACCAACCCTGAGTACTTTCCAGCTGCTCATAAGCCAAAAGTCAATCACAATAGTTTAGGCTTCACTTAAACACAGGCAATCTGATGTTCCAGTCTTTCATTTCTTTTCATTGTTTTGTATTCTCCTTCACTCTTTTTTTCTCCTGGTGAAGCAGCAGAACCCATTGACTTTTTGCTTTACTTTGGATTTCAGTCTCTCACTTCCACAGTGAGTGCTGTGGAGAGAAAGTGCTATAGAAAGAATTAAAGTGGAAAGATGTGATAGTGATAGAATAACCCCTTTATAGTGATACTTAGTCCCAGCTACAGAAGGAGCTGTGACAGAGCTTCAGCCAAGGGGTTGGGAAGCAGGAGTCCAGAGCTTTCTAATTTGCTAGATGGATATGCAATCAGTGATGATCACACCCACATCTCACTGGTGATTGATTGAATCAACCATTTAACATTTTTGAAGTTATTTAAAGAGTTGGAAATAAAGTGAAATCTCTAAAGAATATATTAATATTTATAATTTTGATAGTGAATTTTTTTGTTCTTTTAAGTTACTTTATGGCTGAAATGCAGCTTTTCAGTCTTAAATCTCATATCAGTTACCTTCCCATAATTTTAAGACCACAGTATTTATTTGGTTCTATTATATAACTTTTATGGCCTTTGAAAGTAAGAGAGTGAATGTAACTGATAGTTTTCTGTCACTTATACTGGTACTGGGTCTGACTTTCAGCTCTTTTAAAAGTTATTTTCACTTTGGAAACACTTTAAAGATGCATTGAACTCTTTTTCTACAGCTCTATAATCCATTTTTATATACAAGACATATAGTAGCACAAGGCTCCCACATACAAAGCTCACAACAGGCAAAATTCCATATGTCTGCTTTAGATTTTCATGTTGAATACATTGTTGTGGCTGCTTCTAAAACATTAAAGACATACCTGCTAGGTTGTGGATTTTTTTTTGTCTTGATTTTTTGAAAGTTTCTGCACTATTTTTTCTTAGATTACATATAGAATATAAAGTGCAGTTAAGTCCTATGAAAGATGAGAATATTATAGACCTTCTGGCCACAAGAAACCATCAAATGTACATTAAACTCTACTTCTCTGTATTATCAATTTCTCTCAATAATATGAAAATAATTATTATGGCATGATATATTAAAACAAAGGAATAGTGGATTTAGTTCCCTGAATACTATATTCCTTTCTTCCCTCCCATCCTAGTACCCACTGACTTGCTGTTGGATTGTGCATGAAATTAAAAAGAAAACTTGAATACATTGTGCCCTGGAATTGTTTGAATGAAAGTGATTGTGTTAATTCAAAGGTTTGGATGCCTTTAAGCATATGTTGTAAAATTTTTAATCGGAGAGATAGGTGAGTTTAAAAAATTAGAGACATTTCAAATCAGTAAGTGTTACTAGAACAGTAGACAAAGTATTTTGGGGGAAAGATCATTTGATTCCCTGTATCACACCATTTACCAGAATAAGCTTCAGAACAATGAGTTATAAATATAAAACCATACACAAACTAGGCCTGAATATAGGTAATATTTACTTGAAATAAGAGCAGCTTTGTGACAATATAAACAAAAGTAGAAGATAAAAAATATATTTTTGACTGTAACAAATGAAGAACTTTTATAAATCAAGAACATAGTATATATTGTTAAAGGGCAAATGCCGATTTTAAACAATTTTTGACAACTTGGATAATGGATTAATACCTTTATGAGTATTCTTATATAGAGACATGAAAATGTATATCCTAATAGAAATATGAACAAAGGTATTGAACATAGTATTCATAAAGTATAAATTACATATATAATGTGCATGGTGTATATGGTATGTATGAATGGGCTTGTATGAATGTGCATGGCTGTGCATATATTCAGCCTAATTAGCAATAGGAGAAATGACTAAAGAATAGTGCAGTTTAATAGACAAAAAGGATTTAAAATAATGATCTGATATGTGAGGGTGCAGAGAAGCATGTACTCTCATTTCATGATGGTTGATTTGTAGAATAGTACAACCTTTCTGGAGGGCAATTTAGCAGAATGAAACACAAGCAGTGAAAATATTTATATTCACGCCTAGCAATTCCATTTCTAGAAAATTGTCCTAATGAAGCAGATGTATAAAAAATATATCTGTAGTGTTCACTTCAGAATTATTTCTAGTTGTGAAAAATTAGAAAGAGCATAAATGCCCAATAATAAAGGATTTTTAAAATAACTGTATGATAATTAAAATCTATATAATTATATGAGAGATGTTCATGATATAGTAAATGATAAAGCAGAATGTAAAATATATGTACAGCCAATAGTATGACTCCAATTTTCTTTAAAAATATATTGCACATGGGAAACATGATTAGACCAAGTGATACAATTTATTAACAGTACAGTACGTCTCTCTATGTGAGAAATTATAGTGATTTTTTTATTTTCTTCTCTTGCATTAACTCTGTTTTCCAAATTTGAACAATGATCTTGTATTAGTTGTGAAATGAGGCAAAAGGAAAAAATGATAAAGGAGAAAGGGTTCAATTATATTATCTTTATTCCCTCAGCGTTGACAGTGTAGCAATTAATGATAGAATTAATAAGCTCTATTTTTGCCTTATTTACCAACTTTGTGTTCAGCAACAGGAACTATTTGTATTCCATTATGTTTATAAAAGATGGAAATATATTTTCTGTTTTTTCTTGGTGGAAGGGGGCAAAGTAAGCCACAGTACCTCTTTTACTTAGCATTTCTTTTAGATATTCAAAAAGACAGGTATGTTATATACTCTTGATTTGATTAAAGGAAAACATATATAAAGAAATATATATAATGAAATATAAAGGTATATAAATAAAGAAATATATATATAAAGAAAGATGTATAAAGAAAGAAAATAGATATATAAATATCTTCACCTTTCCCTCAACACTCTGATCATTCTAGTCACATCTGGTTAGACAGGACATCATATTAGTAATTTATTTTCACCACATCTGTAGGGGTCTTTTATTTGTGGATTCTACAGTGATAATTAATTTAATGAGAGTTAACATTTAGAAATAGATTTGTAGCCAGGTTTTGTGCTCTTTTAATAGGCTGGGAAGCTAAAAATAACGCCTTGTAAGGGAAAAAATTGCAAACAGATGAAATTTAACTGAGCACCAGACATTCAGAGTTGAAGAGCACACATGGGGGAAATTGTATGTCCTTAAATTATCAACGTATTGGAAATGAAATGCTTTGGTACAGATGTGAAGAGTAAAACAAAAACAAGTCTGTTAGTTGGTTACATCTTCCCATCTGCTTTTTGTATTACAAGTAGGAGTCCCACTGTCCAAGCTCCTCATGACACTAAGCTCTAAAAAATAAATAAATAAATAAATAAATAAATGCTTTACAATATCAGCTTTAGATAATATATTCAGAAAGAGATGATAACATCATGTTGTATACTTGTAATGGACAAATATGCTAGTTCAATTTACCTACAGATGTTCATTGGGATGCTTTCCCTCAAAGTGTTTTTGATTTTCTCAAAAGACCAATCTCATGAGCTCTTTAAGAAAATGTCAGTTGTTTTGCATATGTAAACAATCAGGTCTATGAACCATATGATTTTATCCCTTAATTATTTATGTAAGGGTTTAAAGTGAGCACACATCACATATCACAGACCTATCCTGCAAATTAGCAAATGCATACTAACAAAGACAGTTGCTCTGCTTAGGTATATCTCTTAAGGTGAGACATTTAATCCCTTGGTAAGTGGTTGGTTATATGTAACTAAAATAAGCTTTTCCCTCCTTCACCGGTATTAATGGTTTTCTTTCTTTCTTTTTTTTTTTTTCTTTTTTGAGACAGAGTCTCACTCTGTCCCCAAGGCTGGAGTACATTGGCATGATCTCGGCTCTTTGCAACCTCTGTCTCCCAAGTTCAAGTAATTCTCCTGCCTCAGCTTCCCGAGTAGCTGGGATTACAGGTGCGTGCCACCACGCCCCGCTAATTTTTGTATTTTCTTTTTAGTAGAGACAGGGTTTCGCTATGTTGGCCAGGCTGATCTCGAGCTGCTGACCTCAAGTGATCCACCCGCCTCGACATCCCAAAGTGCTGTGATTACAGGCATGAACCACCATGCCCGGCTGTATTAATGTTTTTCTAATACTTTCTTAATCAGATGAAAATTTCAATTTGAAAAACTTGAAATATTGATGTAAATTATTTGATTACTACATGAATTTTCTTTATTTTTTTACTATTTTGCTAAAGAATATGGTTAGTTATAAGTTGATACTATGTATATCTTCACAGAGATTTTTAAGTAGGTTTTTTTTATTGGCCCTGTTTATATGGGTAGGAAATTATGCTAAATCACAAAACTGGAAACAAGAGCTATTTCTTGCTGTGTAAGTCAGTTTATCAAAAATCTAGATAGTTGTAATAATTTTTTTTTGCTTGTTACATGAGAACATTCTGTGTTCTCTATCCCTTAATAGTGATTATTTTAAGTTATACTTGAATGTTCCACTGGCATTTTATACTTATTATATCTAATATGAACTTTGTAAGTTTTCCTTATTACCTACTCTAGTCACTCCTCATCTGCCTTATCTCTGTAGTCCTTGTTGCTGTTAACATCATCATTCATTCAGTTGAACAAATCTGGGTTACCTGTCCCTCATTCCTTCACTCTCTTCTCCAGGGTCAACCACTCCTCATTATCGATCAGTTCCTGAGTAGTTTCCTGAATCTTCACCTTCATCTTCTCTACATCCTATCTCTGAACGCATCCTCCAGAATGCCTTCAGAATTACCTTTATAAAGCTTAGTCTCCTCCCTACCACTTTTAAAAAATGCAATTCTTTTAATTTTATCCAGTGTTCAAATAAAACACTCCTAGAAAGAGTATTGCTTCATGAAGTCCTTTTTCTGATATCACTATTTGGCTCATATGTTCATTGCATTTTTGTAATCCAAGTCCCCCTAACACAAAATGAGTTTAAAATATGGTGGCTTTGGCCGGGCACAGTGCCTCATGCCTGTAATCCCAGCGCTTTGGGAGGCCGAGGTGGGTGGATCACTTGAGGACAGGAATTTGAGACCAGCTTGGCCAAAATGGTGAAACCCCATTTCTACTAAAAATGCAAAAATTAGCCAGGCGTGGTGGTGCATACCTATAATCCCAGCTAATTGGGAAGCTGAGGCAGGAGAATCGCTTGAACCCAGGAGGTAGAGGTTGTAGTGATCCGAGATGGTGCCACTGCACTCTAGCCTGGGCAACAGAGCAAGGCTCTGTCTTAAAAAAAAAAAAAAAAAAGTTGGTTTTAATGGTTAAAGCCATTAAAAAACCCTTAATGTTGTAAAACCAATAATAATTACAATTAGGACAACACAGAAAGATTCACTTTACTATCAGTTACCAATATGTGAATTGCCACCCTTTTACATTATCTGTGAGAGTCAAGCTGTATACCACCATGTAAGTTGAATATGTTGTGTACACTTTGCCTTGGGGAGGAGCTCTAGGCTGATCTATCTAAATGGTGAGGAACACACCTGATTTGTAAAGTCAGAGAAGGCTAGAGCTGGAATTGATCATTTAGTCCAAAACCCTCTTTAAAAATTTTTTAAAAATGTATTTTATTTTTATTTTTTAGAGATGGTGTCTTGCTATGTTGCCCAGGCTGGACTTGAACCCCTGGGCTCAAGTGGTCCTCGCATCTCGGCCTCCCAAGTAGCTAGGACTATAGGCTATGCCGTTGCACCTGGCTCAATGCTCTTTTTTTTAAAGAGGGCAAGGGCAGTGTCTTACCCAAGGTAATATGTCTAGTTCTAGAACTATATTACTTGTTATAGATTACTTAAACATACTATGTGAAAGTTAATGTTTAAATTATTTGGTTGAAATTATTAAACATTTGAAATACAATTATTTTTAATGAAGTGACAAATAGGTATTAAGTTTAAAATATTTTTTAAAACACATTCTTGTACTTGAACACATTCTCTTGATTAAATATTGGTATAAAGCAGGAAATGATCTATTAAAACAAAACATTCTTAGAAAACTTGGTAACAATTATTCCATATCAATAGTTGAGCCTAGATTAGATCATAGGTTTAAAGCATTCTTCTGATATTCTATGTCTTATCTGTTATCTAACACTTTGAAATGATCTGGATGTCTTATTGTAAAACACGGGGAAGATATTAGCTAAAGATTTAAAGAGAAAAAGCAAACCAAGGGCTGGAAAATGATTCTCTGAGTAGCAAATTGGCAGAGTTAAGGAGTTTATTGCAAAGAAAAAATTATTATGTCTGTTATATATCTATTAAACCATAGTCCAAGTGAAGAGAGCATGTTAGATTAAAAATAGGATTAGCACCCCAAAAGACCTGGAAGGCTACTTTTCAAGTGATACCAAAACCAATTGTGTTACAGGGACAAACCTTACTTAGACCAATAAATTATGATGCCTTTCAAACTTTTTGGTCTTAGGGGCCATTTACAGTCTTAAAATTTTTGAGGACCCTGAAGAACTTTTTTGTGTGGTTCATATCTATTGTTATTTTCCAATTTGATTTAAAACTTAGAAAATTTTAAAAGATAAGAACACACAGGGTGCACAGTCCGTTTGCCGTCAGAGTGATGATGCCATTCCAGGTCATGCAGCCTCTGGAAAACGCCTGTGTACACTTGTGAGAACACAGGAGTGAAATAGACAAATAACTTTTTTTTTTTTTTTTTTTTTTTTTTTGGAGTTTCACTCTGCTGCCCAGGCTGGAGTGCAGTGGTGCCATCTCGGCTCACAGCTGGGAATACAGGTGCCCACCACCTTGCCTGGCTAATTTTTTGTGTTTTTAATAGAGACAAGGTTTCACCATGTTGATCAGGCTGGTATCAAACTCCTGACCTCGGGTGATCCACCCACCTTGGCCTCCTAAAGTGCTGGGATTACAGGCATGAGCCACCATGCCCAGCCTCAAGTAACTTTTAGTCTTGTTACAACAATAGTTTTGAATTTACATACACCTCTGACAGGGTCCCAGGGATACCCTGGAATCCTTTGACCACCTTTTGAGAGCTGCTGCTCTTCTCATGGAGGTCAGTGTACATGCACCCAGTAAGGATAGGAGTGAAGCCTGGGACAGGGATGAGAATGGGCCTGTATTACTAGAATTTTGTCATTTTCTCATCTCCTCTTCTCTTAGTGGATCAGCTCATTCTCTCCTATTGGAGAGAGGCTTCTTGATTTGGCCAAAGTCTTACTTATCAGCAGCAATGAGAGCAAACAAACTGGCCGGACAACAATTTCTGTGTTTCAATGCTGGTGCCTAGTGTGATGTTATTTGTCACATTTACATGTGGAAGATGTCTTGGCCGAATAACTTTGGGAAATTTTGCACGCTCTACACCTGCCCCTTCCCTTTGAAGAATTACAGTGCACATCAACATATTAAATTATCTGAAATGTCCTATGATAGAAAAATTAATTACCTTTATTGAACCCACTGTTTCCAAATCTTAGGTAATTTCAGGGCATTTATCATCATCCATGAGATACTAGTGTCTCACAAGAGTTTAGAAAAGTTTAGAAGTTACTTGGATGTTGTAAAGTTTTTATTTCATCTTTACATTGTAGAATTTTCTACCCCCTTTCAATACCAGGGAAATTGATGTGGTTTCTGTGAATAAGTAAGCAAGCCATATACATTTATACAAATATGCATCATTTGGTGGAAAGGCAGCACATTGTTGCCAGGGAAAATTGTGTCTAAATGATATGTTTAGTTTTTTTTTTTTTTTTTTGGAATATAAATGGATAGATAAATGAAATTATTCCATTTACACTTTTAAAACGCCACAGACAGAAGGAAAAAAAAAAACCCATATTATCTCAATATGTATTGTCAAAAAGTCCTTGATAAAATTTAGCATGCTTTCCGATTATAAAAGTTAATACAATACGATAAGTACTTATTTCCTTAACTGGCTCTTTCTTGTTATTCAGGTCTTAGCTTAAGCATCACTTTGTCAAAGAAACCTTTCCTAACTTCCCACATAAAGTAGCTCCCACTCCCTATTATATTAGTCTGATAAAACTGTATATTGCAAACCAAATGGCGCTGTTCTGTTTAGTGCTAAAACACTTGAAGAATTCCCATGTGAGGAGCAAGACTAGGATGTTCACAATCACTAGTATTTTTTAGCCTTTTTTCCCCTTTTTTTTAGAGAGGAAGGGGGAGCGTGTATCTGCCAATGCAATTAAATAAGAGAGAGAGGGAAATAAAAAGATTTAGAAAGAAATATGTATTTTTTCACATTATGTGACTATCTGATAAAATATGTAAAAATAGCATTTATATATATATACACATACACACACATATATATGTATATATATATACACATATATATATAAAACAAGTTAAATGATTGTATGTGTGTTTTGTTTGTTTGTTTGTTTGTTTTGAGATGGAGTCTAGCTCTGTCGCCCAGACTAGATTACAATGGCACTCTCTTGGCTCACTGCAACCTTCACCTCCTGGGTTCAAGTGAATCTCCTGTCTCAGCCTCTTGAGTAACTGGGATTACAGGCGCCTGCCAAGACACCCACCTAATTTTTTGTATTTTTGGTAAAGACATGCTTTCACCATGTTGGCCAGGCTGGTCTCGATCTCCTGACCTCAGGCCATCCACCTGCCTTGGCCTCTCAAATTGCTGGGATTACAGGTGGGAACCACGGCGCCAGGCCTAAGTGATTGTTAATGGAATAAAAAGTCCTATTTAGTATAGTAATAAAGAGTCAATGAAATACCAATATAATTTTAACAGATTTATTTATTTATTTATTTATTTATTTTTTTTAAGAAATTGACAACATGATGTGTAATTTTATCTGGAAATAAACATCTGGGAATAGCCAGGAAAAAGCTGAAGTGGAAGTGTACTGAAGGGGAACTAGTTCTACCAAATATATATAAAAAAGGGTTAAAGTTATAGGATTAAAATAGTTTATTGTTGTTCATAACAAGAGAGTCAAATAGTAGACCATAATATATGCAGGAATTTACTGTATGATAGATGAGGCATTTGAACCCAGTAAAGATCAGTTATTCAATCCAAAATTTAATTTGATAAAAGGATCATAAAGTTAAATATTATATTACAGGCTAAAAATATATTTGCAACACATATGACAAAGGGTTCATGATCTTAATATACAAAGATTTTTTACAAAATAAGTATGAGCACATTAAGACCCCAATTAAAAAAGTGGTAGAGCCCCTCAAAAGGTAGTTCATAGCTACAGAAATACAGATAAGCATTAAATACATGAGAAAGGATTTAACTTCAAACAGAATTAAATAATTGGAGATGAAATTGGCAATGACATAACATTGGGAAAAAAGTAACAAATTAACAAAGTTTAAAAATGTTTGATGATGGTATAAGAGAGAATATGGAAAGCAAGCCCTTCCTTCTGTTGACACAGTTTTTTTCTTTCGTCATCTTTTTGGAGGGACATTTCGTGGTATCTACCAAAATTGGGCCCAGCAGTTCCAGTTCTTGGCGCATATTCTACACTTTGTCCTATATAAATACATGAAGGTACATGTAAAAGAATATCAGATGAAATATTGCCCGTCAGTGAAAGATTGGTAAAATCTGCTGTTACTGTTCCCCTGGCTTAGTGCGCTCCAACAACAGTAGCTGTCTGTCTGTTTCTGGGACATACCCGGTCTTTTCCACTTTAAGGCATTTGCACTAGCTATTCTTTCCTCTTGGAATGCCTTTTCCCTAGTTTTTTTACATGACTGTTTTTTTCTTGTCATTCAGGTCTCAGCTTAAGTATCATTTCCTCAAAGAAGCCTTTCCTAACTTCCCACCACAAAGTAGCTCCCACTTCCCATCATATTACTCTGTTTTATTGTCATCATAGTAGCTATTACTATTTAATATTGTCTTCTATGTTTACATATCATCTGTTTCTCTAGAATATGGAAAGGCAGAATAACTTGGTAATTAAAAGCATTGGCTCTGTAGCCATAGCTGGGTTCAAATTTTGGCTCTGCCATTTATAGTTTGCTCGCACTTGGGGACAATTCTAACTTAATCTCTAGTGCTTTCACTTTTTAAAAAATGTATGTAACTGTGATTAAGAATAGAACTTACCTGGGACGGGCGCGGTGGCTCAAGCCTGTAATCCCAGCACTTTGGGAGGCCGAGACTGGCGGATCACGAGGTCAGGAGATCGAGACCATCCTGGCTAACACGGTGAAACCCCATCTCTACTAAAAGATACAAAAATATAGCCGGGCGAGGTGGCGGGCGCCTGTAGTCCCAGCTACTCAGGAGGCTGAGGCAGGAGAATGGCGTGAGGCGGAGCTTGCAGTGAGCTGAGATCCGGCCACTGCACTCCAGCCTGGGCGACAGAGCGAGACTCCGTCTCAAAAAAAAGAAAAAAAAAAAGAAAAAAAGAATAGAACCTACCTCACAGATTTGTGATAATTAAATGAACTTAACATTTAAAACACAGCACTATTGAGGACATGATAGACACTCATAAAATACTTGTAGATCAAATGAATTAAATTATCATTTATTCATCTAAAAGAATATTATGAAACCATCTCAGTGAATGAGGTAGATCTGTATGTACTGATATGAATTTTCTTCAAAATGTAGTATGAGTGAGAATAGACTGTGAAGGTAACCTCAAAATCTGGGTCTTTAAACAACAAAGACTCATGTTACATATCTATTATGTGTCAGTGAGGGTCTCTGTCTCATGATGTTCTCACTGGTGTCCTGGGCTCCACCATATGGCGAAAGGAAGTAGAATATGCAGAGTGGCGTCTTAGATGCTTCCATCTAGAAGCACTATCCTCCACTTATCACATTGCATTGGCCAAAATAAGTCACATAGCCACACCTAACTTCAAGGAGTAGGAAAGTACAATCCTACTGTGACCTTCTAAGGAGGAGAACCAGAAATGTTGATGAACAGCAATTATTAATGAGAATGTAATAATTGAGAAAAAAGGTACAAAAGAGTAGGTATAAATAGAGTCTATTTTTCAAAGATGTGTGTGTACTTGGATTTATATTATAAAAATGTATGGAACAATCTGCAAAACTAATAGTCATCTGCTCTGGGAAATGGGATGTTTACTTTTTACATTATACCTTTTGTACTGTTTGATTTACTTTTCAATGTGGACGTATATTACTTCCATAAGTAAAAAAAAAATTGTCTTCCAACTGCCCCTCACATATACTTTGACAAAGTGCTATTGCAAATACTATTACAACTCAGTAAATATGGGATGGCTTATACTGAGAGAAGGAAACTGATTCACAATGAGAGAAAAGGGGCAGAAATAGATAGGTTATTTTCTGGGTATAGAGAAGTACAGAGGGGCTCCTAAAAGACCAGTGGCAATACTAAAGTTCTTCATAAACCATCTAGTAGAGAGGATTGTATGGTAAAAATTTACAAGCTTTCTAGTAACAAAGTTTCCTGGGTAGTTAAGTGCCAGACAGTAGGGGCAGACCCCAAAAAGATTTTTATGGCCGGGCCTGGTGGCTCACACCTGTAATCCCAGCACTTTGGGAGGCCGAGGCGGGTGGATCACAAGGTCAGGAGATCGAGACCATCCTGGCCAACATGGTGAAAGCCCGTCTCTACTAAAAATACAAAAAAATTAGCTAGGTGTGAAAATACAAAAATTAGCTGGGTGTGGTGGCTCGTGCCTGTGATCCCAGCTACTCCGGAACCTGAGGCAGGAGAACTGCTTGGACCAGAGAGTTGGAGGTTGCAGTGAGCTGAGATGGCGCCACTGTGCTCCAGCCTGGTGACAGAGTGAGACTCCATCTCAAAAAAAAAAAAAAAAAGAAAAAAAAGAAAAGACAAAGATTTTTATATCATTTTGCTTTTGGATAGAAACAACATGTTAAGGATAATATATTTCTGAATAAATATCAGTGATAAATTTGAAGATTCTGAATTATTGCAGAAGGCTGGGAAAGTTCCCTGAAAGACTCCATTCTTCCATGATTTCGTAAAAGTTGCTGTTGGCAATGATTCCAGGGCTTTTCCCAACTTGGAAATTCTTAGTTTTCAAAGTACTTTAAAAGTAAGATATAAAATTATTTTAAGGGAAAAGGATAAGATAATGTTTTATCCAACTCTGCTTGCCAAATTATTTTTAGATATATATGAACATTTGTGTATGGTTTGCGAACAATGGAGGAAGTATTGATTTTAGATAAAAATCAATTCTATTTTAGATTTTTATTATTTGTAGTGACACCAGTGTGTGTGTGACACCGACACACACATACATACATACAACACATATATATACGTACATGCAGCATATATATGTATGTACACCTAATTAGTTCCCTTGTTTTTACTTTTTTTAAATTCCTTGGAAATGCCTACATTTTACAGGGGAGGCACAATATGGAAGTACTGTATGGAGGCACAGATTTAGCTCTAAAGTATGTAGAATGGTAAATTGAAAGGATTTTGGAATTAAACATTTATGGAATCATCTCCAGAGTGTTATAAGAGATTTGTATACAGAAAATGCTGTGAGAGAATTTGAAGCAAAATTTTCTATTATCCCTAATTGCTCTTTGTAATATATTTTAAATATTGATATTAAACATTCATTTTAATTAGTGTGTATTTAAAACTATAGTTAAGGTAGGAAATTATGATTTAGTGTATTTTAAATATGTATTTTTATTCCTTTCCTCAGCCTTCTGTTAAAATGAGTTGCATAATGCTTACATTTTACATAGGAATGCAGACTCCTATTTTAAGTCTGGTCAAAATTTTTAAAGGATTAAATTCAGGTATTTAAAAAAATCATTATGTCATTATATAAAGACGAATCTAGAAAAATCAGATAGATTCACAGGCCTTTTACTTACTCAGTCTCATGACTTTTCACAGGGGTCTATTCTATTCTATTCTATTCTATTTTTTGGGACTGAGTCTTGCTCTGTCATCCAGGCTGGAGTGCAGTGGCTCAGTCTCGGCTCACGGCAACCTCTGCCTCCCGGGTTCAGGTGATTTTCCTGCCTCAGCCTCCTGAGTAGCTGGGACTACAGGTGTACACCACCATGTCCGGCTAATTTTTGTATTTTTAGTAGAGACAACGTTTCACCATGTTGTCCACTAGTCTCGAACTCTTAATCTCAAGTGTATCTCAATCGTATCTCAGTTGTATCTCAATCTCAATTGTATCATTGTAAGTAAAAGGGGGACTTGGATTTTGGTTATAAAAATGTTTATGCTACTTTCAGGAATTATATAGCTAGTTACACTCTCCCAAAGTGCTGGGATTACAGGTGTGAGCCACCACTACGCCTGGTCAGGGGTTTATTAGCATATATACATATACCATGAGAACACTGTATTTTGTAATTCACATTCTTGCATGATCATATTTAAGACAACAGGATTTGTTCAACATTCCTAGACACCTAGTATGTCAAGGAATGTTTCTACATAAGTATTATTTATTGAAATAAGCTGCATTTAGACCGTACTACTCACCATATAAAGGTTGACTATGCCTAATCTGAACATCTGAAATCTGCAATACTTGAAATCTAAAATGAAATACACATTAGAATATTTCTGATTTGGGAATTTTGGGTTAGTGATGCTCAACTGGTAGGTGTAAAGCAAATATTCCAAAATCCAAAAAAAATCTGACATCTGAAGCAGTTCTGGTCCCAAGCATTTCTGATGGGGATACCCAGACTGGACTCTTGGGTGGTAATCTGCAGCAACTAGTGAGGTAGTATTCCTGTCAAACAAATTGAGATACATTTTGAAGTATTTGGAAATAGGTGTCATATTCTCCCTTTCCTGAAATTTCTAGTAACTATAAGCTTTTCACTTCAATAGTTACTCATGCATAATCAGTGAGTTTAAGAAAATTCCAGATATTATAATTAGATACTAACACAATATGGTGAAAAATCGGAATTAATATACAAACTTGCAGATTCTTTAAATATTTAATACAGATGGAAGCCCTTGTTTAAATTTTAATAGTGTGATACATTAGGAGAAAAGGACATATTTGGTACATCTGTATCATATATAGTGTCAGATTTTACAGGATAACTTGTAAGGAAGGGATTTATGAGAAAAATGTTAGCAGGGCCAAACAATGTAGATAAATACATGTTGGCAAACGTGCTTAGGAGTATTTTGTAAGGAAGGAGTTATAAACATTGCCTTTACCTTTTGGTCATATTTGCAACAAAATGATTCTTAATGGAAACTAAAATTTGAAATGTTGAGTCATGAGTGATCAACTTTCATTGCATACTCTGTCATAACGCATGCTGGAAAGAAACAAAAACAAGCCTACTAGTTGGTCAACAGTTATTTATTGAGTTTTTGTTATTAACACTACAATTAAGTGTGGAGAATACAGAAAGTATAACATATCTTGATTTCAGTTAAAATTTTACTGTTTGACCTGCTGAGAGAGGTTAATTGGATAGTCAAATTGGACTTTAAAGGATCTTCCTGGGAGAAGACCAACAAAAATAGAATTTTAAAAAGTGGCAGTGAAGAAACTGGCCCAATCCAACACAGGGCGTGTCCTCAGGAAATAAGGGAGTAACAACAAAAACAACAGCAATAACAATGGTGCTTCACATTAATTGAATACTTATTACCTGCTGAACACGGTTTGAAGTGCCTTTAGTTCATGAACTAATTTAATTCTCACAATGCTTCCTTCCAAATAGAGGAAAAAGAGATTTCTCCCCGCTTCCATGGCCACCTGGGCTGACCCCAGCAGGGCATTAAAAGCACCTAAATATTCTTGGGTTGGATGGAAAATCCTTGTTTGGGGTTTTTAAGACCTTTCCAAAAGAGGAGTGAGGGGCATTTTGTAATCAGCTTTTACCTTTCCCTACCCTATCAGACCTAATGCCAAATTGGAAGGAGGAACTTTCTATATTTTATACATTATAAACATTTATTGTCTTGGAAATATATTCTTATAAGGTTTTGGTTTAGATTTTATGTTTAAAGGATTTTAAAAATTGAGTAGAGATTTGCTTTTATCACAAAGAATGCTATATATGTACAAATGCAGTTATCTGTTTAACTACAAAAAATGAGTTCTCTGTGTTATACATGGGAGGGTAATGTCCAAGTATCACACTTGACCACCAGCCTAGTTTTAATCTTTTTCTTTTCTGTTTTTTGAGGCAGAGTCTCACTCCAGTTGCCCAGGCTGGAGTGCAGTGATGTGATCATGGCTCACTGCAGCCTCAACTTCCCGGGCTCAGGTGATTCTCCCATCTCAGCCACCCGAGTAGCTGAAACTATAGGTGCACGCCACCACAGGCAGCTAATTTTTTGTATTTTTAGTAGAGACGGGGTTTCCCCATGTTGCCCAGGCTGTTCTCAAACTTGTGAGGCTCAAGTGATCTGCCTGCCTCTGGCCTCTGTCACTGTGCCCGGCCAAGCATGGAATTTTTTTTTTTCTTCATACTTTCCCTAGGTTTTTGGAGAACAGGTGGTGTTTTGTTACATGAGTAAGTTCTTTAGTGGTGACTTTTAGTCATTTATCCCTCATCCCCCTCCCACTGTTTCCCCTAAGTCTCTTAACCACAGAGGTGCTAAGGGCCTTGAAGGCTAGGCAGGAATTCATGGCCAAGTCTTTGCCTTATAGGATTATATAATCTAATGATTTAGAGAACTTTTGTTATCTAGAGTTTAAGGTACTCATAAAATACTGTTTGGTTATGGAATGCATTTTCTCTTGATAAATGACTGTACTCAAAGGCATATTGATTTCAATATAATTATATAGCTAGTTATACTCTATTTTATTATCAAAACAGTCTTGGATTTTGCATAATTTAATGAATATAATTAATGACTAACTATTCTTCCTTCCTGTGATAGGCTAAGTAATCAGGCTGACCTAGACCAATTCATTATACTCATTACAGAATAGAAAAAAAAAAAAAGCTGCAAAATAGTATTTTGCATGATGACTCTATTTTTCTCAGTTTCCAATCTTAGGGACTTGACTAATTTCATTTTAAAGCAGTACAGGTATATATTCAATACAAGGAATAGAGACATTCGAGCCAAAATAGTGGTGAAATAAAATTCATGTGTAAAATATCCCTTTCCTTGCATGCTTCAAAGTAAAGTGTTGTCACTGGAAAGATATGCACTGGTATTTTAGATACTAGTTTTTAAAAATCATTTAATTATTGGGTAAGGGTGTTTTATTTTGTGAAACATGGATGAAAATCTGAAATATAAGTCATATTAGGTAATGACCAGTTCCCAAAGGAACCTTATAAATAGCTTCATGGATGAATGGGTTTACATCTAATCAGATATAAACTTGCTAATAAGCGGCTTTCTCTCTCTTTCTCTGCCTCCCTCCCTCCCTCCCTTCTCTCTCTCTCTCTCTGCCTCTCTCTCTCTCTCTGTCTCTGTGTGTGTGTGTGTGTGTGTGTGTGTGCGTGTGGTACTAGTAGTAGTAGTAGAGAGCATAGCCAAGGAAGTAACTACAAGTTGAGATAGTGAAACCTTTTGTTTGATCAAAAAAAGCAACTCTTTGGGCAATTCAACTCCACCGGGGCAGGAATTATGTTTTCTTTATTTCTCCCTCTGTGCCTAGAATTAGTAGATATTTAAAAGTTTTGATTGTATCATTGTAAGTAAAAGGGAGACTTGGATTTTGGTTATAAAAACGTTTATGCTACTTTCAGGAATGGATATATTGTATCATAATGCGAGGATTGGTTTTTTTTTTTTTGAGACGGAGTCTCGCTGTGTCGCCCAGGCTGGAGTGCAGTGGCTGGATCTTGGCTCACTGCAAGCTCCGCCTTCCGGGTTTACGCCATTCTCCTGCCTCAGCCTCCCAAGTAGCTGGGACTACAGGCGCCCGCCACCATGCCCGGCTAGTTTTTTGTATTTTTAGTAGAGACAGGGTTTCACCGTGTTAGCCAGGATGGTCTTGATCTCCTGACCTCGTGATCCGCCTGCCTCGGCCTCCCAAAATGCTGGGATTACAGGCGTGAGCCACCGCGCCTGGCCGGCGATAGTTCTTAATTGAAATGGAGGCCTTTTTGAACCATTGTGGGCATATCAGAACTATTTCACTGTATTTAGATTGTTCATGTGTGGCTTTTGGAACTTATTTCCCATCGTGGAAATACAGTGTATTCATCTGTTGATCCCCTATCTATTAGGTACCATGCCACTACTCTTCCAGATGTCATCTTATGTTTTAATTTCCATTTTTCAAATTGGGAGATTGTGACTCAGAATTTAAGAATGCAGCCCAGTAAGTTGCTTGGTAGTTAGCTCTCGGGCTTGCATTTGAACTCGGGTGGTGTTTCTCTTGAATATCCTTGATGGTTGTAAATCTTTATCTTCTAAGAATGGAAATAATCTTTGAAAATAGCCAAAATTTTCTGCCTTAAATTTGATGAATAAGATGAGTGACTAAATTGATCAAATTCTGGCCTTAAAATACAAAGCAATGAGACGTGTTTTATTGTTTGGGTGGTAAACTGTACCTGAAGATAATTTCTTCAGAATCAAAGCAAGGATGTTCAGCAATGTTTTCAGCAGTGGCAGCAGAACTATAGTAAGCATGTGGCCCCTGAGATAACTGTGATAGTCAGTACACATTAGGAAGGTTAACTTCTGTTTGTTATAAAACAAAACAGAATAGTTATTTTATAGTAACATTTTCATGATGCCAAAGTAAATCACTTTCATGTCATTATCTAATTGTATACATTGTTTTAAGAAATGTAAAGAAATACTGCATTAGTACAAAATTACACCATTTATGTTAGTGTGGAGCGTTTGATCATTTTACTTCTAAGGGAAAATTACAAAACTGTTTAGCTCACCTCAGTTTCTATAGTGCAGCCTCTAAAGTCTCATTTCTTTAACAGGGCCTTGTGGGTGTTCTAAAGGAATGATTGAAATGAAAAGAAATGAGAGAGTCAAACAGTGTACCGTAATAGATGAAATGGAAAGTAATTATGTTAATGTTGACTCATTATGAAGCTCTAACCATTTTTACCTGCTAATTTCTGTGTGGAAACCTGTGCAGCTGAGATGCTGAATAAGAAATTCTTGTACAAATGAGCCTAGAGGCATGTTTCTAGTATAGGTGCTAGGTCTATGCAGAATTATAATGAATTTCCCTAAGTTATTATTTAAATATACTATCAGAATAGGTGATTCTCCTGCCAGAAAATTTGGATTCTAATATTTATCATCAAATTTTTAGATGTATATTTGAATCTTCATTGCTGCATGTAATTCTCATTTGTTAATTAGAGAGAAAAACCCTAAATTCCACAATACATCTATATCATATATAGTGTCAGATTTTACAGGATAACTTGTAAGGAAGGGATTTATGAGAAAAAAAAGCGGGGCCAAACAATGTAAATAAATACATGTAAGTGCTTAAGAACATGAGATTTGGAGTCAGATGGGCTAGATTGAAGCCAAGTCTGTCTGACTCCAAAACTGAAGCTTTTATTCATGGTCAGAAAATTTTTAAAGTGTCGGTCTCCTAAATGCCTATACCATTCCCCACATTGCGCTTAAATGTTTCTCTTTGCCAGTATTCTGTTTCTAAAGCATGCATTTTTCAGTCATAATGTATAATAAAGCTTAATGGTCTTGCCTCCTATAACTAAAATGTCCTGCCAGTATTCTGGAAATAAAATATTATAGAGAATCTCTCTGATTATGTTAAATTGCTAACTATGGCTTAATTACTTCTTAGAAAAGTGGTACATTGTCATTTTTAATTTACAGACACTTAATTTTTTCCTATGCTAATAAGTGACTTCTAAAACAATTAAATCCCTAAAACAATTAAATACCTAATTTTTGTTAAATTATATTCAACATTAATTTAAGAGTTTAATTAAAGCTAAAGAACATTTTATCTCGGGCGTGAACTTTGTCCCCTTACTGTCAGATGTGAATGCTTTTAAGTAATAAACTTAAATTTCATGTTCTTAAAATTAATGTTGGTGCTTATAATGTTATTTTGTATTTGGTGGTATTTTATGGCAGTCTTTTATGTTTGGAATTTCAATTTTTGTATTTTTCCTACAAAGATGCAAGAACTAGTTATACTTTACTTTTAACAGTGAAGTCTTGATAGCATAGAATTATTACACCATAAGGAATGTAAAAATTTCATCTAGAGTAGAGCTGTCTAGAAGAAATATAATGTGAACCACATATGTAATTTAAAATTTTCTGGAAGCCACATTTAAAAAGTAAAAAGAAACAGGTGAAATTCATTTTAATAATTTATTTTATGTAACCCAATATATTTAGTACATTATCATTTTAATGTGTGATCAATATAAAATTAATGAGATATATCTTTTTATTAACTCTTCAAAATATGATGTGTATTTTACATTTATAGCACATTTTAATTCCAACTAGCCACATTTCAAGTGATTGGTTGCTACATGTGACTAATGACTTCCATATTGGACAGTGCAGATCTAGAGTCTCGATTTATTTCCCATCCTTGTATCCCTGATGATATGGTACACTGTAAATAGTGCTATTGGCTTATCAAGTGGTACATACCTCCCTGGCAAGGGATTATTGGAAAATCCAGGTGAGAGGAGCTGTGTTTTGTAGTTTTGGAGAGTAAATGCATTCAATATGATCCTGATCAGCCCACAACCTGGGGTAGGGGAGCTTATCTACTCTGCTGAGAATCACTGATCTTACTCGATCTCTTTATATTCTCCAAGAGGAAATGAGGCCCACCTTCATTCCAGGGTCCATGTTCTGCAATAAGCTTGGCCCCCTTACACTTCTTTCTCTCTTGAAGTAGCCTTTTCCTGTGTTGTTTGTTCATTTTGGGATGTTAATCAGTTTCCCTTATCTTCTAGTTTTGGATATCTAATGGAAGGTTATCACATATCATGAATGATAGTTCTGTTGATGCTATTTCTCTTATTAAATGTTCATTGCCATTATCTTCTTTAAATCTCTACCATTTAAGTCACACTCTGTTGTAGACCCAACTAATCAGAACCAATTGCCTTGCATTTTGAATATGAATTGCCCATGTATTCTCTGGACTGAAAAACATCCGCCCTCCCCTCTACTGATTAGTAATGTGGTTTTTGTTCCTTTTCAACATACGTTCTAAACATTTATAGAGTCCTCTTTACTTTCATGCTTATATTATCTTCTTATTAAATAAAGTAATGCCAAGCCCATCATGTGAGTGTTTATTAGGAATTGAGACATTTAGAATTGGGAAAACAGAGAAAGAACTCAGAAGTCAGAGGAAACTGGCTCACTCTGTTCAATTTGTTCACATTTCAACCTCTTAAGTAATGAAATATCTTTTGAAATAATTGCCTTCTCCTCTCCATTCCCTTCCCACTTCCATATTTTTAGGCCACGACTTTTATAAGAGCCTCTCAGATTGCACTCCTTATCTGTTGAAAGTGCATCCAGAGTTGTCATTCTAAAAATAAATCTAATCATGTGTTCCTTTTTGTCTAGCAGTCATCCAGCATGGCAAGATCCCCAGGGTTCTTAGCTTGGTTCCAAAACCTACCTTTCTACTAGCACTAGTTGTCATTTCCTTTTGTTCTGCTACCCATTCCCCACTAACCAGAACACCCAGCACTTTAGCCTGATTGTTATTCATAATTTCCCAGTGCACTGTAAACTTTCTGTCACGCGCGTCCCTGTGAAGAGACCACCAAACAGGCTTTGTGTGAGCAATAAAGCTTTTTAATCACCTGGGTGCAGGCGGGCTGAGTCCAAAAAGAGAGTCAGCAAAGGGAGTTAGGCGTGGGGCAGTTTTATAGGATTTGGGTAGGTAGTGGAAAATTACAGTCAAAGGGGGTTGTTCTCTTGTGGGCAGAGGTGGGGGTCACAAGGTGCTCACTGGAGGAGCTTTTGAGCCAGGATGAGCCAGGAGAAAGAATTTCACAAGGTAATGTCACCAGTTAAGGCAGGAACTGGATATTTTCACTTTTGTGATTCTTCAGTTACTTCAGGCCATCTGGATGTATACGTGTAGGCTTGGGCTCAGAGGCCTGACACTTTCCTACCTCTGTTCATGATGTTCCTCCTTCACAGAATGCCCTCCTCCCCCAAGCTACAGTAAAGTTCCAGTGTCATTTCTGTTGGTGTAATGTCCCTCCATAAAGAGTACCTAGAGTTACTCTTTTCTTTTATTCTCCTAACACGTTTTCACTTACTCTCCTAACACATTTGCTTTTACAGGTTTCTTGTTTTTCACTTTGTGCAGTAACTTCATGTCTCTTGCTTGTTTGATAGTAAACTCCTTGAGCTGGAAATAAACATAACTGGCATTTGTTGAACGTCTAGGTGCTAGACATCATGCTAGATATGTTTCCTTTATATTTGCAACTCCAGCATCAGAATAGTTTATAGTAGATGTGCAGTAAATATCTGTGGAGTTATATGTTTGCATTTTTTAATATCTGTTGGAATTCCTTTAGGAATCCTAACAGCATTTCCATATGAGGAGGAAAATGCCATGTATAAAATACCTACTGGGTGCTTTACATATATTATTTATTTAGTATTGTCAATAACACTGCAGTTGGAGTATCCCCATTTTAGAGATGATTAAATGAAACTAAGTAAAGTGATCTAATTACCCAAATCTCTCACCTAGTAAATGGCAGAACTATGATCTAAATCCAGGTATCACTGAAGAATGTCTCCTTAGATTTGAAAGTACCGATGTAGAGTAAAGAAATATACTTTGGTAGGAGTCAGAGGTAACAGTCTTTGCTAACTAGATCAATTGATTCATGCATAATGGGTTTTAAGGTGCAGGCATTTCCATCTGATAGCCTTTACTTCCTTTTCCCAAGGTGCACTAGTTTAATCATGTTACTTAATGTTTCCAGTCGCCTGGGTTGGTGAATAAAATTTTGGGAAGGTTATTATTGGTAACATACTGATAGTTTGGATGTGTGTCCTTGCTCAAATCTCATGTTGAAATGTAATTCCTAGTGTTGGAGGTGGGGCCTGGTGGGATGTGATTGGATCGTGGGAGCAATTTTCTCACGAATATTTTACCCGCCGCCCCCCGCCCCCGTACTGTCCTTGAGATACTGAGTTCTGTGAGAGCTGGATGTTTAAACATGTGTGTGTAGCACTCTCCCTGCCTCACTCGTTCTCCCTGTGACATGCAAGCTCCTGGTTCGCCTTCCACCATGATTGTAAGCTTCCAGAGGCCTCCCAGAAGTAGATGCCAGAGCTTTGCTTCCTGTACAGCCCGCAGAACTGTGAGCCAATTAAACATCTTTTCTTATAAATTACCCAGTTTCAGCTATTTCTTTATAGCAATGCAAGACTGACCTAATACATGGACATATGTGAAATTTGAGTTAGTAAGACATGACTGTGGAAGGGAAAGCTCTTAGTTAGTAAAAAGTCTGAATTATAGCACCTTTTCTTGAAAGTAGAGTGGTTGGGAGTAGGCCAGCATCATTGCTAGCATAGGACTATTGTAGGAAAATCCGGGTTCTTGTCACATGACCAGGAAAGGTTAGGCTCACAGACACTTGGAAGCGGGAGACAAATGGAATTTATTGGGCAAAAAAGGAAAAAGAAAAAAACTTTGGCTGGGCATGGTGGCTCACGCCTGTAATCCCAGCACTTTGGGAGGCCAACGTGGGTGGATCACGAGGTCAGGAGATCGAGACCATCCTGGATAACACGGTGAAACCCTGTCTCTACTAAAAGTACAAAAAATTAGCCGGGCGTGGTGGCGGGCGCCTGTAGTCCCAGCTACTCGGGAGACTGAGGCAGGAGAATAGCGTGAACCCGGGAGGTGGAGCTTGCAGTGAGCCGAGATCGCGCCACTGCACTCCAGTCTGGGAGACACAGCGAGACTCCGTCTCAAAAAAAACAAAAAACAAAAAACAAAAGACAACTTTAAGCAGAGCAAGAAGGAAGCCTGTTAGCTACTCCCACCCCACCACATAGGAATTCAAGAGGCCCAGCTCTTCCCCTCTGCAAAAGGCAGGAACTTCCTTGGCTCAACCCTGCTCTCCCAGTATGTATGCTGGTCAAATATTATCTGCAGACTCTCCCCCTTATCTGCCTCCTGCATCTATCAGGACCTTAGGAAATCTGTTTCACTGAAAGTATGAAAGTTTTAGTAATTAGCATGTCAATTATTTGTCCATAAGAAGGGGCTTCACAAGTACTTGAGGGCATTTGAAAAGGAGTAGAAAACTAGCATAAATTGAGTATTATAATTTATAAAACCCTCACCCTATGTGGTAGGTTACCAGAGATTTGTAAATAGAGGCTCTAAGAGGTTAAATCATTTGCTTAAATTACAAAGTAAATAAGTGGCAGAATAGCATCCAAATATACATTTTTCTGACTTCCCCAGTGCACATACTCTTTCAGATATGCTAAAATTTAATTTCAATATTTTCTCTGTAATATTTGTTACTCCATTAATTTCATTAACAAACATATTTCATAAGTAGTACAAAGATGAATTTCAAAATAGCTCTAGTAATAGGCACCAAAAATCCACATTCATAATTCTTCACTATACATGCTAAATGAAAGCATATTTTAACCATTAAAACCACCATCTATCAATTTTTTCTTTTTAGTTATGCATAAGCTTTACATAGGTAAAGTGGCTTATTTTTGCATTAAACAAACATGCTTAAAAGCAAAATTTAAAGGTAATAGTCACTGTTGTACCTTTAAAGTGAAATTAATATTCTTTGCTAAGTCATTAGTTTACTTTTCCTTTATTTTTAGATCAAGTTTTTAATTCAGCTTCAGCCAAAAGGAGATAATATAAAAATAAATTCCATTTAAAAAATGGAAATAGTACAATTTTCATTGATTTATACACAGATTCTGAGGATCTAAATGCTTAATTGTTTTAATCAGTCCAATTTCCAAACCCATCACAGTATATGGTGATACTTCCATTTCATATATTTTTGTGGATAACAGTAAACCTGAATGAGTCTAGAAAATTTATATTGACACACAGAGTTTTCAGGGATATTTAGCATATTGCAGAGGAAGTGCTATTTCACATCAATACACTAAACTTCTCTGAACCCCCACCATTCGTTGAAAACACTGAACAACCCATTCATTACACAAGCTAGAGCTCTTAAGAGCTAGAAAGCTTTAACATTCTCCTTATAATTCAGTTATGGTTATGAAATATGAAAAATAATATTTTAAGATTTATTTTAAAACACTTTGGTGAGGAAAATACATTTCTTCTTAGCCTATCATTAATCTGGCTTTACATATGGGCTGGTCCCACTTATCCTGGAGGCAGTTAATCATTAAACATTTTTAGTGGCAAAAGCCTCTCCTTATAAAAAGATTTTGTCTTCCTGTCATAAATTTCTCATTTTTCTTCCTGGATTTTTAAGCTAGAAAATGCTGTAAATATTTTAAGGTTGCACTGCAATTTTTCTGCCATATTGAAATGATAGCTTTCTAACATCATTTTTCCTTCTTTATAAGTGGCATATTGTTTACTAGTTCATGACGTATGTCTTCAGAGATACTTAGGTACTCAACTCTATGCAAATATACACTGATTACCTTTGCCATAGACACTAGATGACTACTTGATTAAAATAACATTAAGACGACAAGCCAAAACCAAGACTAACTGCTAGTGAAAAGAAGCAGCTATCAGTTAATTGAAGGACATCTGTATCTTTATTTCCCTTTAAGTATTTAGAAAGTCTTATTGATGAGGTACCGTTTCCGTGTTCACAAGACAGGGATCTGTTAACCTTTTCATGAATGAGACAATTCATAATTTTTCCTTGTTTCTGTCTCTGTTAATCCCAACACACAGTTACTTTACGCAGGGAAGCAGGAAACTGCATTTACAATTATTATTTGGGGTTAATTTCAATTATTGGCATTCTTGACAAAGATATGAATATGGCAAGAATATTTTTATATTTTATGTTTAATCTTTGTAATTTAATCTTTCTAATCATTTGATATAAAGCATAAATGAAAGCAAAAACACCATTTGTAGTTGAGTGTGAAAAGTCCCAGCAGTGGTAGGAAGAAAAACATGATTTATATAAAGCAATACATTTTTTTTTTAGACTAGTCTTACTCTGTTACGCAGGCTGGAAGTGCAGTGGCATGATCTTGGCTCACTGCAACCTCTGACTCCGGGGTTCAAGCGATTCACCTGCCTCAACCTCCTGAGTAGCTGGGGTTACAGGCACATGCCCCCATGCCTGGTTAATTTTTGTAATTTTTTTTCCTTTTTAGCAGAGACGGAGTTTTACCATATTGGTCAGGCTGGTCTCAAACTCCTGACCTCAGGTGATCTACCCCTCTCAGTCTCCCAACCAAAGTGTTGGGATTACAGGCGTGAGTGGCTGCACCCGGCCAAGCAATACATTTCTTTGTGTCTCTGCATTAGCGTTATACTTTTTTTTATATATATATAGAGAGAGAGGGAGTTTTGCTCTTGTTGCCCAGGTTTGAATGCAGTGGTGCGATCTTGGCTCACTGCAGCCTCCGCCTCCCGGGTTCAAGCAATTCTCCTGCCTCAGCCTCCGGAGTAACTGGGATTACAGGCATGCACCACTACACCTGGCTAATTTTGTATTTTTAGTAGAGACGAGATTTCACCATGTTAGCCAGGCTGGTCTCGAACTCCAGACCTCAGGAGATCAGCCCCCGCCCTTGCCCTCCCAAAGTGCTGGGATTACAGGCGTAAGCCACTGCTCCTGGCCTAGTATTACACTTTAAATACTTTTATTTGAATATCTGTAATTATGAAACCTGCAATATTAAACATAGTTAAACTTTCAACTAAAGCAAATGTATAAATATATCCAGTTCTATTCATATTCGCTTAGTCCACTTTCTCATTTCACACATTTAACAAAGCAAGCAACAATAAAATATGCATATCTTGAGTATTATAATTTGCATTTGAAACTGCAGAGTCTTCTGGCTGAATGAATCAATAATGCAAATATCTTTCTAATTAGATATTTAGTGTTTTTTAGTTGAATTTTGTAAAATCTAAAGTTTTATGTAAAAGATAGTTGGTTTTTTTTTTTTTTTTTTAAATCTTACAGATCTTTTGGTCCTGTGTTTCAAAGTACATTGTGAATTTTGACTGAAATCACAATTGCCTTTGGTATACCAAAATTCAGTTCTGCATAGTGCCTGTTTTAGTGTTACAGTCATTGTAACTGCTGGAATATTCAGGTCTAGTGGAATCAGCAATTATGTAAGCCTTTCTTGATAGAGGATTTCTTGGCTTGGATACATCCCTTATATGTACATTGCCCCTTATTGCCTTATTGTCATTCTAATTACTACCACTCCTTTGTCCCCATTCCCACCCCATGGCCTTCATTCTTTATTGCTGTGTTTGTGAGTAGAAAGACAAACTATAAGGAAAACTTGTATGTGAGTTGTGTGGGGGTGGGCGAGTTACAGTTATTTCTAATATCTAAAGAGTTGTGTAGAAGAATTAGATTTGCTTCATGAAGGCACAAAAGGAATAAGTAGAACGAAGGAATAAGTTGCTGTGATAAAGGCGTGAAGTAATTGATAACCCAAGATGCCTCGATTTGGACCTGCTGCCTTAAGAGATACTGAGTGGAATGTAAAGGCAGTGACATGCAGTGGAAGGAATCTGTGAGCTTGGAACCAGGCAGACCTGTATTTCAATTCTGGGTCTACTTGTTAAATAATAGTTGTGTGGCCATGAACAGGTCACTAAGTGACAGAACCTTGGTTTCTTTATTTCTAAACTGGGAGATGATGCTTACCTTGCAGGTTGTTGTAAAAAGTAAGACATGATGTGAGTAAAGCCCCTTGGCACAGTGCCTGTCATGTAATAGGTCTCTCTGTTATTATTGTTTTATTCATTTTTTGAGTGATCAAAGGTCACTCTTAAAAAAAACAAAAACTCTTACTTTAGGTTTAGTGGTCCATGTGCAAGTTTGTTATATAGGTAAATTGCATGTTGAGGGATCTGGTATACAGATTAGTTTGCCACCCAGGTAATAAGCAGAGTACCTGATAGGTAGTTTTTTGATCCTCACCCTCCTCCTACCTGCCACCCTCAAGTAGGCCCCCTTGTCTGTTGTTCCCTTCCTTGTGTCAAAGGCCACTCTTTAGAAATGATGTTGAAAGATTGTACAAGGTAGTAAACTAAGATAATTTGTATTATCCCATTTACCTTGTTGATATGATTCTATATTACTTTTAAAGATATATGGTTGACAGGTAATGAGCATTATCCCCTTCTCTTGTTATTGGTATACTAACTAGGTTAGTAATTCATTTTTATTTTTATCTTTAAAAAGTATTTTTCTTTTTTTTTTTTTTACAGACAAGGTATTGCTCTGTCGCCCAGGTCAGAGTGCAGTGGTGCAATCATAGCCCACTACAGCCTCTACCTCCTGGGCTTGAGGGATCCTGCCGTCTCAGCCTCCTGAATAGCTGGGAGGATAGGTGCGCAACACCACAACCAGGCAAAAAAATTTTTTTTGTAGAGTTGGGGTCTCGCTCTGTTGCCCAGGCTGATCTCGCACTCCTGGCTTCAAGCAATCCTCCCGCCATGGCCTCCCAAAGTGCTGGGATTATAGGCATGAGCTATTGTACCTGGCCAAGGTTAGTAATTCATGGAGAGAAAATAGGATTGATGCTTTGCTTTCCAGACTTTCACAGGCTTTTTAAGTGAAAATGCAAGTTGACATATGGGAATTTTTAAATTATGATTTTATTATTGATTGCCATGACAACCAGTACTCTTTTGTTTCTTTCTTCCCTTACTAATTTAAGCTATTTGACCTGGAACTATATAGTTCATGTAGATCTTGTGGGCATTTTCCAAGTCGTTATTTCCACAATGCCTATTAATATGTGTCTTCTGTAGCAAGCAATGGCACTTTCTTTTTGTTGAATAAATGGATACAGGGGTTGAGCTGTTCATAATTTGATGCATTTTCAGGCTGTTGTAAGTGAATTGACCATTTGCTCAAAATCAGTGAACATTAAGCTATTAAAGTAATTTTCATGTCTGCATTGCTGATAATTTTTTTGGGAAAAAGTATGAAATTGAGGAGGATCATGATAAAATGCATTTACCTTTATTCTGTCTTTTTGAAGAGAATCTTAAAGGGCACAAGCCTCTTGGCAGAGATATTCTTAAGTGATAAATGATAATGACAAGAGTGGTGATTTTTTTTCCATCACAGTTTTGGGGATCAAGGTGAGTCAGAGAGAATGATATTCTAAACCTTAGCTTCTTCATTAAATGCCAACAAAACTGTCATTTGCTGATTTTTGGCCATCAGAAATATTATCTAGATCATATTATCTATTTATGACTATAACTTTGGGATAATGGGTTTCTGATTTTAAGTAATGTACTTCTCAGCCCTTTTATGTTTTTAATATAGCTTTGATTCTTTGAAGCTGGTATGTGAAGCACAAGCTTTATGTATGTATGTATTTATTTATTTAGAGACAGAGTCTCGCTCTGTTGCCCAGGCTGGAGTGTAATGGCGCGATCTGGGCTCACTGCAACCTCTGCCTCCCGGGTTCAAGCAATTCTCCTGTCTCAGCCTCCTGAGTAGCTGGGATTACAGGCATGTGCCACCACATCTGGATAACTTTTGTATTTTTAGTAGAGACGGGGTTTCACCACGTTGGCCAGGCTGGTCTTGAACTCCTGATCTCAGGTGATCCACCTGGCTTGGCTCCCCAAAGTGCTGGGATTACAGGCGTGGGGCACCGTCCCTGGCCGAGCATTATTTTCAAAGTGTGCTCAACTGGAGGTGCTTCTTTCCCCTAGGATGCCCACTATTTGTGTAGGGCCGATACTTAATGATTGTTTTTTCATGATTGCTATTAAAGATATTTTTGTTATCCACCCTAATGCTTCAAAGAATCAGCAAGCATGTGGAAACGTATAAAATGACTCCTGTCATTTGTCAGGAGTAGGATATACTGATAAAATCCTTTCTCGTGAATGATGAAGTTGCCAGAAATTTGGAATACTTTTGGACTGACAACAATTACATGATAAAATACTGTGAAAACTATTTGTTAATAAATAATGAACCAATACTCCTTCTGTTCACTCAGAGCAAACATAATACAGTGGTTCAGAAGAATGTAGTAATCTTCTTATTGCTTAATAGTTCAGTAAACTTTTAATGCCTCTGAAAATGCAGAATAGTTCCTTAAGAAAGCATGGTAGGATAATCAGAAAAGACTTTTTTTTTTTTTTATTTGACACCAAATGGACTCATATATGACATCTTTTCATTTTTTCCATTTTCCTTCTTCTAGTAAAAAGCCTAGAAATAATTATTCCTAGAGACCGTGTGATATTTCCACCTTTGGTATCTAGCCTGCAATTATTTCAACAAAGTCCTCTTGGTACAGTAAATAGTAAACCCCACTGGACCAAATCCTTATAATATAGTATTGGCTGCCAGAATATAACACACGTGGTATGTTTACATTAAATTGATCTCATATCTTAAAAAGCATTTGTCTTTATATTTAGTATAGATACAATCTAGAGATAGATTAACTGGCTAGATGATAATGATAATAATAATAGCTAATATTTACTGAGCACTTACTATGTGCCAAACATTGTTCTAAGTGTCTTATGTGTCTTAATTCACTTGTTATAACATCCCAAATGAAGTATGTAGTGTTTTTATTCCACTTTATAGAGACCTAAACCGAGGCACAGGGATTTAAGTAACTTTCCCAAGATTACACAGCTAGTTAAGTGGATCTAATCCAGGTAATTTGACTCAAGGGTCCATTCTCATAACCATTATGTGATACTGCTTCATAGCCATTATGTGAGACTTTAAGCGATGCTACAGTGCTTTCTGCTTTTTCACTACTTGACTATTTCCCGTTCATAGCCCTTTGTTCACAGGGAAAACATAAAAAGGGAAAAACTAGAAGCTCCTTGACTTTCACTTGTTTATTCCAGATTTTTATCCCGTGGTGTCTCCCACTGTCTAAACTGAGATCAATAAGAACTATTATTATGCCATATGTTTCTAATCATAGCCATTACTTCATTCTCTGAGGCATACAACACATGAAATTATTGTCAAACAGACTGATTTTATACGCTTACAAATGCTCGTTTATATAGCCATTGAAATATAAACTTCAGTAAAGAGAGTAATGTTTGGTTTGCATGATGTCTGAATTCTAAGATTTGGTAATGGAGTAAAGATTTTGCCCAGATCTTATCTTTTTTCCCCCATTCTGCAGTGAGGTACAATGACAATTGTTATCATAATGATGACCCTGGGAGAGCATTAACATCTTTTGTTCCCTAGAATGTACTTATGGAAGCAGGAATGTGGATGGTTATGTTTATGTTTATGTTTGATTTTGTTTTGTTTTTGAGACAGAGTCTTGCCCTATCACCCAGGCTGGAGTACAGTGGTACCCTCTGGGCACACTGCAACCTCTGCCTCCCGGGTTTAAGCAATCCTCACACCTCAGCTTCTGGAGTAGCTGGGACTACAGGTGCATGTCACCATGCCAGGCTAATTTTTTGTATTTTTGGTAGAGACGGGGTTTCGTCACGTTGCCCAAAGTGGTCTTGAACTCCTGAGCTCAAGTGAGTTGCTGGCCTTGGCCTCCCAAAGTGCTGGAATTACAGGCGTGAGCCATCTTGCCTGGTCGGTTGCTTATGTTTTAGATGTACAGTTGTCCTTAGGTATCTGTGGGGAATTGGTTCCAGAACCGCCCCCCCTGAAATCCCTTATATAACATGGTATAGTATTTGCATATTACCTGTGCACATCTTCTTGTATACTTTGAATTATTTCTAGATTACTTATAATACCAAATACAATGTAAGTGCTATGTGAATAGCAGCTATACTGTATTGTCTAGGGAATAATGACAAGGAAAAGAGTCTGTATATGCTCGGTACAGACAATCATCCATTTTTTAAAAATATTTTTAATCTGCAGCTGGCTGAATCCATGGATGAGGAACCCAGAGCCACAGAGGGCTGACTGTATTTTCACTGACACAAGTTTAAACAATAATAGCAATAACTAAAAAAGGTAGTTTAGTCACAAAAGTTTAAAGTGAAAATTAAATTAACTACGACATACTGTAATTCATGCCAAACAGTTGTTCCTCCTAATCAATATTTGGATTTTGAAAGAGAAGTAATTGTATATATATTGTAAGAATTCCACTGTAGATGAGTCACAGAGCAGATTGATGATCATATTTTTTTGCTATGATAGTCAAAACTTTTTTATTCAGATTTGTATTTAGTACAAAATGACTTCAAAATGTATATTACCTCTCTGGAAAAGCTCTTATGTTAGACTGTCAGCTATCTAGTCCATTTTATATTTTAAACCTGAAAAATGTTTAAAATGTTAATTTATTTCAATTAAAATTGAACAGGTTGAAATAAAATGGACATCAGATTTCTCTTTTGATTCACTCCAATTCAGAAAAACAGCTTTTGAAATCTTATAATGCGGTAGGCACTGAACGTTTCAAAGACTGTTAGGAAATGGTTCCTGTGTTTTCAAGCTTTTTCAAGTGGCCAGTTGGTCACATTTATCAAATGTTCTAAAACTATGTTTTTAGACATATTCTTTAATATATTCATGTAAACTTTATGGAATTATGTTGAACACAATCCTTTTTGTAGGTGTTCACAGTTTCTATGAGGTTTTACTTGACTGGTTTTCATGTTGTCTTCATAATAGTATTTTAATGAATATTTATTTCTACCCAGCTCCTTACTATTACAGCTGGACGGAGCTGTGCTACAAAGAGAGCACTCTCTGTTGAGAGAAACTTGGAAAGTTGAGTTAACATGTTGGCCTGGGTTGCTAATCCCATAGAACAGGAAGTCTTAGGACTAGAGTGAGGGAGGAGGTTGAGTGGAAGGGGTATAGTCTGAAGTCTCCAAAGCTTAGAGCTCTGACACCCTACAGTTTTATTTTGCCCTTCCAATGCATCCAATGTGACTCTTTTGACATTCTTAAAATAATTGAGAAAAAATTTCTGATACAGCTTGTAAATTCTGCTATTTGATCCTTTAGTAAATTGACTATTTGGCAAATAGACTTTTCTGCGACTACATCAAGAGTCCTTGCTGTCAAAGAGATTCCTTAGCAAATGGAAGAGATGAATAATACCTTTACCAAGTTACAAGTAAAAAGGTGCCCTTAATTAAGTCTGATTTTCAAAATAACCCATTGAAGAGTACAGGGATTATTATCCCTAATTAATATCCGTATTTAATACTGGAAGATTCAGAGAGGCTAAGTGAGTTGCCCTCAGTTAAAAGATAATGAAAATGGAGGAATCAAGTTTTGACTCAGGCATTCTGGCTATAAGACCAGTAAGTGTATTTCTATTATACCATTCTGAAGATACTCACTTTGTATAAATAATTTCATTTTTCACATTTTAAGGGCTAGAGAGATGGGGACAGGAGATGAAGGAGTACTGAAGTTTGCTCACTTGATGGCATGTTTATGTATACTTTTCTTATGCTTAGGAAATCAATTTCACAATAAATTATTTTAAGAAATTTTAAGCCTGTTGTTTCAGATATGAATTAACTACATACTATTAGTTTAGAAATTATTATTAGAGCAGTTGTTATTTTTGTGTATGACAGCGTTAGAAAATAATGAAGTTCAATATTTTGATTTTTGTAACTCACAGCCCTGTTCTGGGTCTCCTTTTCAAGTTTCAAACTTAGCAGGACCAGAGAATTTCTTGTTTTAGACTGCTAATTATCTTAAGACAAAAAGGGATCACCCTAGGTTCTGTTGGTTCTCACATTACAGAGAAATTCCCATTTTCCATTAATGTATTCAAATACATTCACTTTAAAGATACCTATACTATACTGCTAAAGAGATTACCCTCTATGTCTATGTCTCTATTTTAGGACTTCAGCTTTCAGAAACAGCTGTAAAACTTTCTTAAGCGTTATGAATATAATATTTCTCAACTTATCTTAAAACACTTACTATTTACTATTTCTCTTATTAGGTATGGCTTCTGAAATGGTTTAATTGCACTTCAAAACTATAGCATTTTATTGATTGTATTTTTTGAAAGCTGCTTTATGTTCTGTAGTGTTTAATGGAGGATAAGTTACTAGTCACATATGATACTGTGCATATACTAGATTTTAATGTTTAGTGCTTACTCTTGACAACTACGTAAAGAAGATCTATATACTAGTTCTGGATTTATTTTTGAAATTGAAAGTTGTACTTTTGAAATTATTATGAGTAGCTTCAGTTTGTATCACAGTATACCACCACCAATACATTACTGGTGTCATCTTACGTGATGTATGAAAATTTGAGGTACTAGAGTATAGTAAAATTCTGTTTACCCCTATGTTCTTATTCATTTAAATCCAAATCTAAGTCTTTCTACTGGTACTAAATATTTTACATCACAACAGAAAATTTTGATAACATTGTAAAAAAATATATAAAGAAACTAACAAAATTACAAATGACCTCATTCATTTTTTAAGCAGTTAAAGGCTGTGGAATAAAGTGTGCAAAATAATGACATGCAAGATGAAGACCACCTAAACCTTATTTGCCTTTCCTAGCCTAGCTTGTTCTATTATGGGTTTTATATAAACATACTTTGAAATGAAATCCATCAGTTGAAAAACAAAAATAAAATTCTTAACCAAGTGGCAGGCATATACAATAGTCCCCCCTTATCCACAGGGAATATGTTTGAAGACCCTCCAGTGTATGTCTGAAACCACGGATAGTACCTAACCCTTTATATACTCTCTCTCTCTGTGTGTGTGTGTATGTGTATGTGTGTGTGTGTGTGTGTGTGTATATGTATATACACATATAACCTATATATATAAATATACATATAACCTATATATATATATATATGTAACCAAAACTCTCTCTCTCTCTCTCTCTCTCTATATATATATATATATATATATATCCATTTGGTAACCAAGACAGCTACCAAATGACTAATGTACAAGTAGCCTATACAGTGTGGATACATTGGACAAAGAGAGGATTTGTATGCTAGGTAAAAGAGTGTGGGACAGTGCAAGATTTTGTCATGCTACTCTGAATGGTGCACAATTTAAAACACATGAGTTTTTTATTTCTGCAGTTTTCCATTTAATATTTTTGGACCATGGTTGATTGCAGGTAACTAAAATTGTGGAAGAGTAAACAAAACTATGGATAAGTGGGGGGCTACTGTAACATAATCTTTGGTTTTTAGGTATATCTCAGATGTATCTGAAATAAACATTGAGATACTGAATGAATATTTTCTAGCAGCTTAAATTTAAGCATCCTTCTTAACTCTAAAATTATGAATCTAATTTGTGTTACATTTTGTATTGCTAATTTCTTAATTTTTTATTTTATATTTTATGTTCAGTCCATCTTTCCGTTGCTTGGAATATTTTTCTGAGGTAATTAGAAATTTATATCTTCTCCTTAGATTTTTTTTCTGAAGTCTTGTTACAGTGTGATGGTTTTTCTTCATTTAATTAATTAGAGAAACTACAGTGTAACTAAATTCATGATTGAACATATTTTATACAAATTACAATTGAGAGCTGAGGGACTATCATCAGCATTAAAAACTCAAAGATTCCTAACCTTACTGTAACGCCCTTCAAATTAGGATTGGGTTTATTTAGCATATAAGAGCAAGGGCTATGTAGTTTTCTGATTTCTAAATAAATACAATACATACTAAAAAAAAAGTTTTGTTGCATATTCATTTATTTATATATATTATTACAATTTTATTGAATTTTGTACAAACAGATGCAGCAATAAATAACTATGGCTTAGTCTATATCCTCATGAAGATGAGGAGATAGATATAAAACCAATATTCATTTTAATCATCCTAAGTGCTTAAAGAAAATATCCAGGAGATTAGAGGGAACTAGTTTGGGAGGACAGGAAAGACTTCCCTGAGGAAGTGATGTTTAAACTGAATCTTTAAAGATGAATAAGGATTAGATAAGCAAAGAGAATAGGAAAATATTTTTAATATGGACAAATTAGAGCTTAATATTTTAAAAATATATAAACAATCTGAGATTGGATATTCCGAGCTAACAATTCAGGTTATTTAAACATTGTGAGCTTTATAACAGCATGGAAATAACAATATGTGGCAGTTTGAGAACCTTGCTGAAAAATAACCTTTTTATTTTAAATGAAGCTGTGTGTCACACATTGGTTCAAACTGTCTGTAAATGGAATATTGAGAAGGAATATGGCAGCCAGCAAATGTCAATTGCTACTTTGATTAAGAACAGAATGTTGAAAAACAAATATCTAACAAAAACTGATCAATTAAAGTGTGTGTGTGTGGAGTAAAGGGAGGAATAGCTCAAAACATGAAAGATGTTTATAAGGAGCCACTATGATATCTAATTCTACATGCCATTTAATAAGCAGACTGGCCATGACTGGGTACCATATCTGTTGACCCCAATAACTCATTATTCAACTGTTTACTAGAAAATTTTTATCCAACAGCAAATTTCAATGTGCCTATTCTAGGTAACTCTATGCTGGGGCCCTCTGGGTGATAAAAGGTGTTTTATTAGCTGCTTCCAGACACCTCAGTTCTCACAAGGTTAAATAAGTCGTATGCCTGCTAAATGAGTTAGCAGGAGATTTAAAAATAGAATTCAAGGTTTTTTTTTTTTTTTTTCCTTGTGCTTTCTTATGGTGGTTACACTATCTTTAAAGTTTGTGTTGGTTTTTCAGTGGCACAAGTTTAGATTAGTTGCATTTGTATACTTCCAAAGAGTTGAATATTTATTTGTCCTAATACATGTATTAAAAAAAAACTTATTCAGAGATAGAGAAGGGTAAACACAATAAGCTTACTGATCACTCAAAACTACCTGTACCTACTCATTTTCTCTTTCAGCAAGTGTTTATTGAGTATCTGTGGCATATAGTGTCGAAGGGTTGTCCTTAGGAAACCAAAAAAAAAAAAAAAGACAAAAAAAAAAAAAACACAAGAAAACATGGTCTTGGCTGGGCGTGGTGGCTCACGCCTATAATCCCAGCACTTGGGGAGGCCAAGGTGGGTGGATCACTTGAGGTTAGGAGTTCAAAACCAGCCTGGCCAACATGGTGAAACCCTGTGGCTACTAAAAATACAAAAAAATTAGCTGGACGTGGTGGCTGGTACCTGTAATCCCAGCTACTCGGGAGGCTGAGGCAAGAGAATCACTTGAACCCAAGAGTCGGAGGTTACAGTGAGCCGAGATCGATCCACTGCACTCTAGGCTGGGAGACAGAGTGAGACTGCATCTTTTTTTTTTTTTAAAAAAAAAAAAAAAAGGGGGTCTTTGTATTTGAGGAGTTTTTGATGTTACTAGTGAAATGAAAGGTCTGCATATTCTCACAAGACATGAAGCTGAAAACGTAAAATATCCTTCTGAATTCAGGGTTGTTTTGTTTTAAATTAGGGAGATATGGAAATACCTGCTATAGTATTTCATTTCTGCTGTGTTCTATGTGAATATAATGTGAATACTCACTGAATGTATATGCTATATCGCTGGTTGAAACTTCTCCAAGTTTATTTTCACCATTTGAAGATGTATATTATTTCCATTTTTACAGGAAAGGGAGTAAATACACTCAGGACTAATAGTTGCTTATTTACAAAAATGTTCAGAAATTACAAGTCATTACTTTAATAAAAAGTTTATCATAGTAGTGAGTGTTTCAAAATATTATTTCTAGAGATATTGTTTATTTTCAGAGAAACAATCTGTTGAAATGTAGATTTCTAAATTATTTTCTGCATTTGATATCAAGTGTCCATAGAAAAACGCAGTATCCTTTAGGAGTACCAAGCTAACTAATAAGTGTGTTTCACATACATTTTGAAAATTATGTTGCTTTTATTATAAGTTGGAATTTTCTTCCCTTTGGAATAACACGAGTTTTCTTTGAAAAGGCTGTTACATGAAAGAGAAAAAAACACTGACCCAGGAGTAACCCAAACACCTGGATTCTGATGCTTTCAGCGATATAGCTGCATGAATTTCAACAGCACAGTCACCTAGCTTGAATCTTGTTTTCTTTGTTGTTATCTGCCCTGCATATCACACATGGTTGTTACGAGGATCAAATGGCATAATATATGTGCAAATGCTTATAAGTTATAACTTGTCGTATAACGTAAGGTACACCTATTTTATGAAAGCTAAGCTGTATGTATTATCCAGTAGAGGAAGTCAACCATTTCCATGTTATAAAATCCAGATCTAAATTTCTCCTCCTCTTAAAATAATTTATTCTTATATCAAAGCAAATGTTTGGAGTAAAGTATATGTGTGTGAGAATTCTTTTTTATTGATAGGACAATGATAAAATATTTGATGAATACATGGATATTTAATAATATATTACATATATTGACAAAACTCATTTGATTCCCTTGAAGTACACGTTTTTAATTTTGTATTCCAGGGTAGTAGGTAAAATCATTCATGGTGGTCATTGGTTGTTTATGCTAGATATTGGACTATTTCAGCCTTGATGTCTACTGTGAGCACTGATGTAGTGGCCAGTGGTGACAATAGAGTAAATTGACATCCATGAGTCAGAATTTTAGAACTTGGTTGAACCTTCCATGTGGCATGGCCATAGATGAAATGAAGGCTCAAACAGATGTGTGAAATGGCATTTTATCTGGCCTCTTGACAATATCCAAGGAGTCTGCTCCAGTCATGAGAATGCAGCGACATGTTCTTCCGGGCAGACCTTTGGCAGAATTGTGGTTCCAGGAGATCAGTCTGGTTTGGAGCAAAAATTCTTGCCAAGCTTTGGGATTCACCATGCAGGATGCTGTATTCAATTCCTAGAGGGAAAGGTTAGCATAATGCCAAGTTAGCTAGTGTTCGAGTCAAGTTCTTGGCCCAGCAAGGGATGTTTACCCTTAGTACATGGGACTCAAGACTTAGGACAGGAAAGATAAATCTAGATATGACTTACAGTCAATACTGTGGATCCTAAATATTTTGAGTTCCCTTGTCATAACTGAGCCTGCAGACAGTAGTTGTCATTGCCTGGAAGCAGCCACTTACAAGGCTGGAGGAACATACTAAGAAACATGCAGCTGAAATGTGACAGATATGTCCACTTCTCTCTGCTTCTTTTAACTGATGTGGGAATTTGATTGATACAACCAAGAAAAACTTGCTATTTTTGATACCTCTAAAGATAATCCCTGTATTAGAAATTAAGAAGCCTGGAGTCACATGTATGTGTGTCTCATGTTCCAACTGAAGGTTTGAATTTTGAAAGAGTTTAGGAGGAAGATAAAGAAGTCAGTGGTTGACTATGTACCTAAATTTATTAAAATTTTAAATTAAATATTTAGTGATGTGTTATCAATACCATTTCCTTATAACAATAATAACCAGTTTGAGAACTTGATGAAAAAGGTCACATTCATAATAGTAAAAAAGTATAAGCTCATTTTAGTAAGCTTAATAGAAGCATATATAACCCACATAAATCTACAGCACTTTGAGAGCTATAGAAAGAGACTAGAATAAATATGAAGACAGTACAATTCTAGATGGATAAAAGCCATAAATATATAAAATTTCTCTTTTAAATTTATACATTTAACATAATTATAAATTAAAACAGGAATTTTAGTTGACTTTATTGAATTTAGCAAGATTATTATACAGATGGAAGAGGAAACTGGCAAGAATGTAAAATGCCATTTGGAGAACCATGGGCAATATTTTGGTGATGGGGGACTAATCCTATAATAAGATAAAGCATTCACATTTTTAAAAAAGAGAGATATAATAGCACACACATTCATGTAAATAAGTGGGAATAAAAAGAAAGTTCAATAATAGATTATATTTTTGGATATGTATATTATAAATATAAACTGTGTTTTCTGTAAGGATAGAAAATAATGGGGAGAAAATACACATTTCAATATCATTCATTAAATAATCTGCCTGTAAATCTGGGTAAAAATTGATCCATAATTCATATTATATACTAAAATCATAGACAGATTAAAAGTAAACATTGAAGTGAAAATGTTGTAAGCTTTGAATTAATTGAAGTTACAAAAGGACAGATTTACAAGTTTGAATAAATAAAAGCTAAACTGTATAGAATGCTGTAAAATATAAAACACTCAGAAAAATACCTGCAAGTTTATTACTCAAGGGATTAATATTGTTAATATCTGTGCACTGCAGAGAGTGTGATGGAAACATGTAGGTTTGGATAGATAAATGTGCAAAAAAATAGACAATACACGTAAGTGGAAGTAAAATTAGCAAAATGGGAAAAACTTTAACATACCAATTGAGAAATGCAAAATTTGAAAATGAGGTATCATTTTCCATCTTTTCAACTGGAAATCTAAAAATGACATTGCGTAATACCATGAAATTTGTACATCACTGTATTATGCTGGTAGCATTAAATCTGTTTGAAAAGAATTTGACAGAATATACCAATCTTTGTATCTATTGACCCCTGTGATTTAGTATTTTGGACAATTTATCCTAAGGAAATTATCCAAAAGAAGAAAAAAGTGTTTATTTGCAGGATTGTTTATACTAATGGAAAATTGGGGTGTGCAGAACCCTTACTTCCAAGAGGGCAATGCTTAATTATGAGCAATACACTCAGGAGTATTATCAGGTAGGCACTAGAATGACTTAGGTATGCTGTGTAGAAAATGAAAACATTCTTCTGATACAGTGGTTAAAAGAAATTACACGTCATATGATGTATGCTTTCAGTTATGTACAATGTAATTATGTAATCATATGTTAGATGACAGTGTGGAAACTAAGCTTCTAGTCTGGTGGAATTTTTAATGACTTATAAAAAATTCTCCCCGGACTTTATGGGGTAAAAGGAAAATGAGAATAGCAGAGATTTTTAAGGTTTTAATGTTATGAATGCTAAAGTATTCTGCTAAGTAAAAATGATAATAATTTTTATTGATCATGTTCTTTGGACCAGGAACCCCTTTAAGTGTTCTGCATTTATTCTTTCATTCTGAAATGCTTGAAAACTGAAAAGGAGGTTTAGGCAGGATATACTTGTCTCCATATGATAGAAGGGCTGTGATAGGATGGGACAATTTGAATAGTCCTTTTTCATTCCATTGGAGGTTAAAAAAAAAATCTGTTATCAGTAATGTAAAAATTATAAGGAAACAGATCTTAATGCTAACAAAGCGAAACAGCAACATACGCGTCCCTTTCTTTGCTTTCTCCTCCTCAGGAAATTTGACATTGCCATACTTCCAGATGTCTAAACTAGAAACTTGTGTTTCATACTTGATTCCTTCCACTTCCTCATTCTCTACTTCCAATCTGTGACCACATTCTATCTATTCTAACTGCTGAAATATTTCTGAAACTCATCTGCTCCTTCCCATTACCCCTGTCACCTTTCCAGTTTAGGCCACCATCCTCTTCACCTTGATTACAATAGCAGTCTCCTAACTGGTCTCTTTCCTTCCATCCTTACCCCCTTTCTTCTATTTGCTACACAAATCTAAACATGTCACTCACCAGCTTACAAAAATCCTCAGTGATTTCACTTTGCTAGATTAAGTCCAAACCCTTTAATGGGGCTTTCAAGGTCTTCATGACTTACATTTACTTCACCAGCATCTGCTCCCCAGCAAATAAATTCATTCTCCCTTTCTGCTCCTTGCCCCTTTCCCCACCCCATCTCTCTCAGTCACACACATGCAAATGTACACACAAATACACGTACACCCCTACAGCCATACTGAACTTCTTCCATTTCTATGAGTCTGTTTTATTCTCTCTCGTCACTGAATCTTTCAAGGTGCTGTGCCCTTCACCTGGAGCACTCTCCGTTACTTGTCTAACCTCGCCTGAGCTTTCTCTTATGGTCTCTAGTTCTTGCTTATCCTTCAGTTTTCATATTAGACATTCCTTCTCCTATGAAGGCTTTTTAGACATCTGGGTTTAATCCTCCTGTGTGCTACCCTAATACCCCATTCCATACCCTTTATACTCAAACATTACTGAAAAGTAAGGGCCACCTGAGTAGCATTGTACCTTTGGTTTACTACCATATCCGTAGAGTTAGCAGAGTGTCTGGCCCATAGTAGATGCGTGGTAAGTATTCATTGAATGAATTTGTATGGTTTGGGCTTGTGTTGTCAACTGCTTAAGGTTTAGATTTTTAACTTCAAATTTGAGCACTGTCTTCTTGGTCAGTATATTATTAACAACAAGCACAATGCCAAACACGGTACATTTTCAGTAATGACTGGAAATGAATGAGTAACTCAGTAAGTATTTGAACGAATGATCATTGTAATGGTGACACCTCACTGAGGTTAATGAGCATTCCCCCTTTCTTTAAGTTCCTTGAAGGGAACTTCATTTGTCTCTGTTTTACCTAACATAGTGTCTTATATGTAGTAGACACTCATTGGATAATTGCCGTGAATTCCCAAGACTGAGCACTATGTACAGAGTTCCAGCTAGTGCTATCGTAAATTAGGTGATCTTGACCATATCTGGAATTCGAACTTTAGCTGGATTTCTCTGTAAATTTATGTATGTGTGCCTGTATGCATGGTCTTGTCAACATATATTTTTTAAAGAAGTAGACTGGTTTTGTATTCATGTATACAGTGACCATTAAAACAATGCCATCACACTACAACCAGTCAGAGTTCTCTTCTTATTGTTGGTTGCTCATTTGTTTTACCGTGGTTGTTTTTGCCTTGGACTTTCAAAGAATCATGGACTGTAAACTTTTAAGGCAAGGTTTAAGTCTTGTCCTAATCATTCACTGTGTAGTCAACAAGAAGGTGTTAGGACTTGAGAAATAAATTACCTGAAGGAAATATATATGAGAAACGCTTTATGGGGAAATTTTTTTGTCTTTCCTGCTTGAGTGCAGAACTTCGGGTGTTGTGTAATACATATTCTTTCACCTCCACTTCCCTTTGTAAATGTGCTTTACTCATAAATGTCTGTCTATAAAGATGTGTCCTGGGTCTTCTTTAACAAAGGAGGTGGTACATACTTGAATAACCATCCTCTAAGTGATTGAGGTTGAAAAAGTACAAATCTTTCTTGGTTGAAGTAGGAGAGGCTGTACCTGCTTTGTTATGAGTGCTTTCTTTGTGTTCTCATTATTCCTTTTTTTTTTTTTTTGGTTCTACATTTTTTTCCTGTACTATTTTGTACAGCTCCTTTCTTATTATTTTTTTCTTTCACCTCTCAACTCTTTTATTATCACTCTTTTTATTGAAACCATATATCCATGTTTTTTGAGTAAATTTGACCATAACAATTGGTACAGCTTTCTTTTTAAAATAATATTTAATGTATTTCAATTATAAAAGTAAAATCTTTAATTTAGAAAATCTGAAAACAAAGGAAATTTTAAAGAGGAGAGTATGTATCTAAAATCCTGTTACTTAGGTATAATTGTCATTAACATTGCCATAAATTACTATTTAGATGACAGAGACATTTTAACCTAATTGAAATCATTCTGTACCTAGAGTTTTATATCTCATTTTAAATAATATTGAGTCAAAGATATATTTCTACATCATTAAAATACTTTAATAGGCCAGGCACAGTGGCTCACGCCTGTAATCTCAGCAATTTTGGAGGCCAAGGCGGGCAGACCACTTGAGCCCAGGAGTTCGAGATCAGCCTGGGCAACATGGGGAAAGCCTGTCTCTACTAAAAATATAAAAAATTAGCCGAGCATGGTAGCATGCACCTATAATTTTACCTATTCAGGATAGGGAGGTGGGAGGATCGCTTCACCCCGGGAGGTCAGTGCTGCAGTGATATGTGATCATGCCATTGCACTCCAGCCTGGGAGACAGAGTGAGACCCTGTCTCAAAACAATTTTTAATGGCTGCATAATATTCCATTTTAAATAGCTAATCAAAGTTTACCTCTTTATTTCCCTATATTTGCACTGTTCAATGTATTTACTAGTTTCTCTGTTATAAAAATGATGTCATGAATAACTTAGAACATGAAGTTCTAGCTACATTTCAGATTGTTTCCTGTGAAAGATTCCTAGAAGTAGCATTATTAGGTCAAAAATAAGTCATACTTTTTGAGGCACTTAGTTTTTTTTTTTTTTTTTTTTCACATGACTTTCCAGAAATGTTACGACAAATCTGCCCGTTGCTATCAGCATTGTAAAAGAATATCCATCTTACCACATGGGTAGGGCTTTTTAGTTTCTTTAACAGTATTGTACTTTCTTTAACAGAATATTAACAGAATACTGTTAAAAATGGATAAAAAATGGATAACTGTGTGTACGGTTATCAAATTAATTAAACAAAGAATATTATCTGGCATACATATTTGAATCTTGTTCTGAAGGCAGTGGGTACATGATGTGTTTTCTTACACTTGGAATCTCTTGTGTGTGTGTGCTGGGTTGTTGTTCTCTGAAATTGCAGTACTGTGTTAAATCCCCAAACTAAAGCAGTGAATTTTTGTGTGAGTTCTGTATCTTTGTGGCCTTGACAACTGAGCCAGTCCTTTGGAGAATAAGCAATCCTGGACTGCGTTTTAGGACAGTGAGAACTGCCGAAGTCATGAGAGAGAAAGACGAATGGATAGGACACTGAACTAGAAATCAGATGCCCTAGGCTTTATTCCCACATCCATTTGTCATTGTGTATCATGGCCAAATTTGATTAAAGAACTTTCCCAATCTGTAAAACGGGGATAATATGTCTCACCTTACAGGGATGCTAAAGGGATTACTGAAATATTTTTTTCTAATGCATTTTGTGTTCTTCCAAAAGAGCTCTAATATTCAGAACCAAATACTAAAATCTACCTAAAATCTGAATGGTAGAAATTAACTATTATACTTTGAAGCGTTTTAAACCCCAGTTTATTAAGAACCTAACACCTGGCCGGGCGCAGTGGCTCAAGCCTGTAATCCCAGCACTTTGGGAGGCCGAGACGGGCTGATAACGAGGTCAGGAAATCGAGACCATCCTGGCGAACATGGTGAAACCCCGTCTCTACTAAAAAATACAAAAAACTAGCCGGGCGTGGTGGCGGGCGCCTATAGTCCTAGCTACTCGGGAGGCTGAGGCAGGAGAATGGCGTAAACCCGGGAGGCGGAGCTTGCAGTGAGCTGAGATCCGGCCACTGCACTCCAGCCTGGGCGACAGAGCGACACTCCATCTCAAAACAAACAAACAAACAAACAAAAACAACCTAACGCCTTAGTGAAGAGGGACAGATAGTCAACAGAAGAATAAACAAAGAAAAGACCAAATAAGAATGAGCCTCCAAAAGACTAAAACATTGAGTGTTCTTTTTTGTTAAGATGACTTTTTAACCCATTTATGCCAGAGGCTGCAGACTTTTTATGTGAAAAATCAGACCTTGGCGATGACCCTGAGCAGTAGGATATAATAACTCCCACAAGCTTATTGTTCCAATAATGGAACAGTAGGTATAAGTGAGTTAGTTGTGTGCTACGTCATATTGGTTGGCCAGAGAAGGCCTGTGTGAGGAGGGGATATTTGAATGATGGGAAGGAGACAACCATGCTCAAATTCGGGAAAGGGGCCCCCTAAGCAAAAAGAAGAACACATGCAAAGGTCCTAATGTGAGAATGGGTTTTGAGTGTTTGAGTGCCAGATAAGAGACCAGTTTGGAAGTTAGTAATTTGGGGGCAGGGGAGGGAATCAGATCAAGTTGTAGAAAAATTACCCAGGGCCTTGCAGGCTCCTGGAAGGAGTTCAAATAGTCCATAGTTTGGATCTCTCATACTTACTAGCTTTGTGACCTCAGATAAAGTTTTTGAAATTTTGTGAATTTTTGTTCCCATTTATAAAATGAGTGTAATTGTTGCTTTCCAAGGTTGTTTCTATGGATTAGGATAATAAATTTAGTGAGTAGTACAGTGAATGGCACATAGTACACTCAAGAATTGGATATTGCTGATGATGATGTTTGGATAGGCAATAAATGTCCATTGTGTACCTAACTATGTGTCAGGCATAGGGCCAGACGCTTTACATTTATTTATATTTAAATCCTCAAAACAATTCTATAAGATATATTGAAACTGGAAAAAATTGTTACTTGTACAATTAAACAGTGGTCTTAAGTAGCAGACTACTGGATTCAAATCAAATTTTCATGACTCCAAAATTAGTTACCCCTCACTCCTGTATCATATCAAGGGAGTAAATCAATTGTAATCTGTTGGTTGCTTTTGTATGTAAATACAGTTTGTAACTAGACATGCTTTTAGAGATGAGGCCAGTCTCTGGCCTTATATGAAGAGCTCTTGCCAGGCAGGAGCTTTGTGAATGTTCATATTCCTCTCAATGCTTAGGATCATGCCTCGTTCCTCCTAGAATTTCTTATTATATTCCTTGACTAAGTGGATCTGCATAACAATATTAATACTTGCCTGCAACATGCCCCAATTTTTCTAATAGCCTAAGGAATATTCAGGTTTTTGTTTTTTCAAGATTTCTTATTTTTCCCAGAGACATACTTCATATAGCAGTCTTTTCTTTTGAGAGTGTTTTGCCCTTAATTGTACTAGTTGGAAGTGTCAGAATAGTGCCTTAACCTATTGAACTCTAGATGGCTGACTTTTCTTTGTTATTTTATCTTGTCTTGTTTAAAGGAATATGGAATTGGCAGCAGAGCCCACTAACTGATGTCAGATTTGGTTAGCATAAATTGTATATTTAACATCAAGTAAACATGCAGTTAAAAAAATCATATGAGTTGTCCTTTTTATTCTTTGCTATACAAAATCTTCACTGAATATATTTAATAAGTTGAAAGGCTCATTCATTTTGTGAGAAAGTCTATGAGATTACTGATTATATTACTTATTGAAAATATTTAGTATCTATATCCTACTTTGGAATGTAGAAGAAAGAAATGAAGCCTTTTGGAGACACGTGTGTGCATGTCTGTTGAATTGTTAGATTATATTAATTTTTTCTCTGAGAAGTAAATGACATGCTAGAATAGTAAATTGTATAATGTGAACCATGAAAAAAATATTGTTTCTAAAATAATTGTTTTGAGGAAACAGAAATGTGTGTTTCCTTATATTCAAATTCACAACTTAGGTCCTTAGAGGTAAGAATGCTACCAGCAGAAACAGATGGTTGGTAATCTGTAAAAGTAATGCCATCATATTGGGTAATGCTATACTGCTGTTTCTATTGGCATAACCTCTAACTATGATATGATATATAGCACTTATGGGCCAGAACATTGTTTGTACTTTTATAAAAACCCTACGAAGTCTATATGCTCAAGTACTAGCTCAAGTTTTCTTATCAGGTTGGGTTTTTTGTTTTGTTTTGTTTAGACAATCTTGCTCTGTCACCCAGGCTGGAGCGCAGTGGCATGATCTCGGCTCACTGCAACCTCCGCCTCCTGGGTTCAAGCGATTCTCCTGCCTCAACCTCCCAAGTAGCTGGGTTTACAGGCACGCGCCACCACACCCAGCTTATTTTTTGTAGAGATGGGGTTTTACCATGTTGACCAGGCTGGTCTCGAACTCCTGACCTCAAGTGATCTACCCACCTCAGCCTCCCAAAGTGTTGAGATTACAGGCATGAGCCACTGCACCTGGCCAGGTTGTTCTTTCAAGTTAGGATAGGACACTTTGGGGTAAGCAGTATTTCATGATTCACTGTATACCATTTTAGAACTAAAATTGGTTCATGCAGCAAAAATGAATTATTTATCACAAAAGGCTTGAATAACCTATACATCCATCACTGCTATAGAAAATAAACACGTATATTTGAATTTGTTAGGTAAAATTAGTTTATTGAAATCCCCCCAATCAACTTTCATATATTTTTTGAATTTACATATGCTAATATAAGCAAGTCATTCCTCTTTTAAATATTAACCAGAAGAGTATCCCACTAAGATACTATTTGATTTCAAAGATGTCAGTGTTAACTTTAAATATTTTCATTATACTGTTTAACTACATAGCAACATAAGGTACACACTATAGCAGTATCTCTTATACAACTTATGAAATATACATGTTAAATACAAAACCCGTAAAATTTAAATTAACATTATTTTAAGTAATAAATCATTTGCTGACTCTAAATTACCAATTACAATGTGAATATATTACAGTGTGGGCACTTTCGGGTTCTCAGTGCCTACCGTGCCATAGGATAACCCAATTGTGCCACTAGTGTTCTCTGATCTGTGGTTAAATTTTGATTGGTATAGCATGCTGCGATGTCATTTGGTCTTTATTTTGGTACCTATGTGTTTTCACACTAAGGCCATCTTATTAGCCAGCGATAATGAAAGTTGTACTTCCTGGTAACAGTGTGCATATATGGATGCTGAGATTAGTTGGCAGGACTTGGTTATAAGGTAGTTATCTAGGTGATCCAGCTTATGCTTAGCTTTATCATATTAAGAAATGAAACTGCAGAATTTTAACATTACCTTACCAGACTCAGGGATGATTAAGACTATGTTCAAGAATCCCAGTTTGAGTAACATTGCTGTGAGCTCCGGGTATCTTGATCTAGCAAATCCTCAAACGTAGCATGTTGTATTATGACTCAATATTTTTTGTAATTTCTGACTGAAATAGCCTTATCTACCTTTGGTGAACAGTTTTTACAGCCTGGCAGACCTTCTTCCCCCACATAGAGTCAAGTCCTTTGACCTTCAAACTCCCGTACCACCCCCTATCTATTTTGAGGGCACTTATCACATTGACAGTGGTCTGCATGTTGTTGCTTACCACACCTGAATAAGCTCTGCTGGGATGGTGAGGATATATCGTTGCTTATCTGTGTACTCTCAGTGCTTGGAACCTCATGGGAAGTCAATTCATGTTGACTGGTAATATTCTATTACAAAAAGTGTACCATATACACAATAAGAGATAGATGCCTTGTGTCTCTGTAGTCTATTTTGTGAAAAGAAACTGAGAATCTATATAATCAATGTGTGTGCAGAGAATATAGTGTCCAATTAAAATTTTATACTTTAAAGAAGAAAAGCTTTTGCTTTAGTATGCATATAGTGGCATATTCCAAATCATAGATTCAACAGGGCAGGACCTTTGGGATCATCTAGCTCAGTGGGTTTAACACCTTATTTTATTTAACATCAGAGCAGCTTATTCATAAAAAATCATATGTGGGATATGAATAAATTAGAAGATAAATGTATAAATGCCCTCATTATTGGGGGAGCAGAGACTTGGGAAGTCTCCCCAGGAGCCTTCCTTTTTGCATATTCCCTCATCCTCCAAGGCAACCCTGAAAACACCTCAAGGAACTCCATGGACCCCCAGAATAATTTGAAAATAATAGTCTTCTCAGGCTGGGTGCAGTGGCTCATGCCTGTAATCCCAGCACTTTGGGAGGCCGAGGTGGGTGGATCACAAGGTCAGGAGTTCGAGACCAGCCTGGCCAACATGGTGAAACCCCGTCTCCACTAAAAATACAAAAATTAGCTGGACGTGGTGGCGCACATCTGTAGTCCCAGCTGCTCAGGAGGCTGAGGCAGGAGAATCACTTGAACCCAGGAGGCGGAGGTTGCAGTGAGCCGAGATTCCGCCACTGTACTCCATCTCAAAAAAAAAAAAAAAAAAAAAAAAAAAAGAAAATAATAGTCTTCTCCTACCTAAGGTAAGAATCCTTTTCCAGCCTCTCAGACCTAGTGGCAGGTCTTTGCTTGAATAATTTTGGTGAACAGAAACTAATAACTTTGTAACATGAGCAGTTAACTAGGCAATGAAAGTGCTCACTAATTAATGATAAAATAATATATAATGGCACCAAACATTAGTTAAGTGCTTATTATATACCAGACCTTATGTTTGACCAGGATCCTTATTCACCCTTATGACAAGCCTGAGGAGGGTAGATGCTTTATTGTTCCCATTTTGCCGATAAGGAACCTCAGGCCCAGGAAGTCAAGTAATCACTTGACTAAATTCATACAGCTATTAAGGTAAGGAATATTTTGGAAACTTTTGCCTGCTTTTCCCTTTTTGTTATAATCTTCCTTTGGGAACAAATTATGCCTCTTTGAAGATGGTTTCATACTGTCCTCAGAGAGCGACTCTATAGCTTGGGTTCTAGCCTTGCTTCTGACAGTTAGATATAGTCTCAGACGAGACATGACTTCTCCGTGACTCAATTTTCACAGCTGAAGAAAAAATGATTTTAGTAATATCTTCCCTGTTGTTAGATTCAGATGAAATACTATGCAGGAAAAGTTGTGAAAGCTGTTTTTGCTATACAAGTGTAAGGTATCCTTGATCTCTAAATCTATCAACCCCATTCAGTGCTGGAAGCACACATCCATTTATTAACATGTCAGTTAGTTACATTTCTTTTTATTTTTCCTTGTTTTCCTATCCTTTGGCCATTTTACTATTGGTGCACTACCTCCCATCAGCAGGTAGACAAGGAACTGATAAAATTCAGTGTGTTCATTTTGTCTGATAACACTTACTAAAATGTTTAGAAGGCCAGTGTTTTGAAAATAATAGGGTAATTTTTTGTTTTGTGAAAGGAATATTTCTTTATTTCATTTACAATTTATAGCTTCATTACCTACTTAAAATGCAGTTTATATCTAGGCTGTAGGAAACATTTATAATCTGCAAAAGTATTATTAAACTTGCTTTGTTATACTGTCTAAAGTTACTCTTGGAATTGGATTTACAAAATGGTAAAGCAGAGAGGGAAACCATTTTATTTAAATACCTTCATAATCTTTGCCCCAACACAACAAATGTTGGTAAGTCTTAGTGTTGTTCCTATCTTTAAGCAGTACAATGAAGAGATTGCCTATGTGAAATGTATTGGTTATCCTGTTGGACATTATCATTGGTCAAATCCTGCCCATTTTTTAAAGTCGTTATTTATATACATGAACTTTCTCTATTTAAAATGGTAGTATACTTTTTCTTCTTTCCTAGGACAGTGGGTGGAGTAAAGGCAGTGTAATTCCAAAATAGAGGTAACAGGCTACTAGAAGGGTTCTTACTTGTTTTGTGCCATGGGCCCCTCTGAAAGTTGGTGAATTTATGGGAACCTTTTTAGAATCATATTTTTAGATGTAAAACACAAAGGACATAGGATTATAAAGGAAACCAATCATATTAAAATATACTTATAAAATTGTTTTTAGAAATTATGACACATTCCAGAGACATAAACACATATGTTCACACAAAAACCTGTGCATTGGATGTTCATAGTTTTATTCATAGTAGATAAAAATTGGAAACAGCCTAAATGTTCTTTAATGGGTGAGTGGTTAAATAAACTGTATTATCCATACTATGGGATACTATATGGCAATAAACAGGTACAAACTATTGATATACACAATAACTTGTGTGCCTTTCCAGGGCATTATGGTGAATGGAAGAAGCTCATGTGCTAAAAGGTTACATATAGTATGATTTCATATAAATGACATTCCTTTTCTTTATAGGTACATAGTAGGTATATACACTTAAGGGGTACATGAGATGTTTTGATACAGGCATACAATGCATAATAATCACATCAGGGTAAATGGAGTGTCCATCACCTCAAGCATTTATCATTTATTTCTATTATAAACATTCCAACAAATTCTTTTTGTTATCTTTAATTGTACAGTAAATTATTGTTGACTATAGTCACCCTATTGTGCTGTCAAATGCTAGATCTTACTCATTCTGTTAAACTATACTTTTGTACCCATTAACTATCCCCACTTCCCCTCCCGGTCCACTTCCCAGCCTCTGGCAACTATCATTCTACTCTCTTATCTCCATGAGTTCAATTGTTTTAAATTTTTGCTCCCACAAATGAGAACATGAGATGTTTGTCTTTCTTTGCCTGGCTTATTTCACTTAACCTAATGTCCTTCAGTTCCATCCACGTTGTTGCAAATGATGGGATCTCATTCTTTTTTTCTGGTTGAATAGTATGCCATTGTGTATATGTGCCACATTTTCTTTTTCCTTTTCTTTTTTTTTTTTTTTGAGACGGAGTCTTGCTCTGTCACCCAGGCTGGAGTGCAGTGGGGTGATCTTGGCTCTGCAACCTCCACCTCCCCTGTTCAAGCAATTACCATCTCAGCCTCCCAAGTATCTGGGATTACAGGTGTATGCCATCACGTCTGGCTAATCTTTTTGTATTTTTAGTAGAGACAAGGTTTCACCACATTGGCCAGACTGGTCTCAAACTCCTGACCTCAGGCAATTCACCCGCCTCGGCCTCCCAAAGTGCTGGGATTACAGGTGTGAGCCACCGTGCCCGGCCCCTGTGCCACGTTTTCTTTACCCATTTGTCTGTAGATGGACACTTAGGTTGTTTCCAAATCTTGGCTATTGTGAATAGTGCTGCAATAAATATGGGAGTGCAGATAGCTCTTCAATATACTGATTCTTTCTTTTTGGCATATACCCAGCAGTGGGAATGCTGGACCAAATGGTAGCTCAATTGTTAGTTTTTTGAGGAACCTCCATACTGTTTTCAATAGTGGTTGTACTAATTTACATTCCCACCAACAGTGTATGAGGGTTCCCTTTTCTCCACATCCTCATTAGCATTTGTCATTGCCTTTCTTTTGGATGGATACAAGCCATTTTAACTGGGGTGAGATGATATCTCATTGTAGTTTTGATTTGCTTTTCTCCAACAATGAATGATATTGAGCACCTTTTCATATACCTGTTTGTCTTTTGTATGTCTTCTTTTGAGACATATCTATTGAGATCTTTTGCCCATTTTAAAAAATCATATTATTAGATCTTTCCTATTGAGTTGCTTGAGCTTCTTAAATATTTTGGTTATTAATCTCTTGTCAGATGTATGTATAGTTTGCAGATATGTTTTCCTATTCTGTTGTCTCTTTGTTGATCGTTTGCTTTGCAGAAGCTTTTCAACTTGATGTGATTCCATTTATAAATGATACTTTTGAAAAAAATGATAGAAATGAGGAATAGGTTAGTGGTTGCTGGGGTGGAGGGCTGTAGGAGGGAGATGGATGTGGTTATTGAAAGCCCTACTTGGGGGATCCTTGTGGTGATGGAACTGTTCCATATCTTGGTTGTGGTGTTTGTATACCTGAAGCTACACATGACAACACTGCATAGAAGTGCATATATATATACACACACACACATATATAAAATACACACAGAAATAAGTACAAATAAAACTAGGGAAATTTAAATAAGATAGATGGGTTTTATCAATGTCAGTATCCCCGTCATGATATCGTAATATAGATTACCAAGATGTTACCATTGGGGAAAAGGGATCTCTCTGCAGTATTTCTTAGAACTGCATGCATATTTCAAATATCTGAAAATAGTTTGATTAAAAAATTGAGACACAGTAATTGTACTTCTTTACAATATTTATTAAATAACAAGATAAAGTGGCAGGTTGTATGACTCAAGTAATTTTGAGAATTGATAAGCATAAATGATAGTTAAGGTATTTTCACAAATGTAGTATGTATGGTACAACAGGAAAGTATATGTGACTTGGTGACCAAGTTGCAGGGACTGCTAATACCACTGTAATCTGTTTCCTATATTCATAGTTGAAAGAAGTACTAGATTTAAGTAAGAGGTTACTGAAAATATTTTTTCCTTTACAAATTCACATACCCCCTAAATTTAGACCCCAGGATAAGAACCCCTGACTTTATATCTTTTTACATTTGATTATCTGATATATCTCAAAGGCCTCTGTCAAATAAAAGAGAAACCTAATGTGTATTTGTTTTGCCTCAAGTACCATGGATAATGATAGGGGCTCACAGAAAATACTAGTAGACACACTTCACGGTTTTAAAGATTTACTTGCTATTATTCACCCGTATGCCTACTGTTCACCATAATTGCTTAACACTAGTTTTAAAAGAGAAGTATGTGTGGATTTTAAGTATAGAATAGACTATACATTATTGATATGAAAAAGAAATATGTCAAATTGATTGCTTATTATCCAGATTGACTAATATTGATTATCATTAAATATTTTAGTTTGCTTTCACTAGGAAATCAGTTAATGATAGTTTAGCCTTCAGTTGTCCATATCTCTGAGAGTATCTAGGTCAAATGAGGCTGTTTTAAAAGAAACGAAGGTTAGTGTTTTGGGATTAATATTCTACTTTAAAATATCACCTTTTTGTTTCATTTAATGTTAAAATCTAAACTTTTTGAATATTTAACTGAGTAATTATTTGAAATTATTATGAAGTATTTTCCTCTATACTCTATTGGTTAAATATGTCTTTCATAACATAAGAGGTAACAAAATGGACACAGAATTTAAAACTATGTTTAGAGTTTGTGTACTTGACATTTCTAATACAGGCTGAGCATCTCTAATCCAAAATCCAAAATGCTCCAAAATCCAAAACTTTGAGAACCAACATGATGCCACGAATGGAATATTCCACACCTGACCTCATGTGTTGAGCTGCAGCTAAAATGTAGCCAAAACTTTGTTTCATACACAAAATTATTAAAATCATTGTATGAAATTATCTTCAGGCTATTTGTATAAGGTGCGTATACAACAAAAATAAATATCGTGTTTCAACTTGAGTCCTGTCTGCAAAATATCTCATTATGTATTTGCAAAGATTACAAAATTGGAGAAAACCAGAATTCTGAAACACTTCTGGTCCCAAGCATTTGAATCAGAGATACACAATCTGTAATACAAGTGCTCAGAAAATGATCTAAATATTTGTTCTGTGACGGTCTAAGAGTCTGTAATTTGGGGGTGAAATGCTTAATTGATATTTAATATACAAAAGCTTCAATAAGGGAACAATAAATGATTTCATCATAGAAAACCTTATACTTTTCTTTCATGAAACATTTTAGCTGATCATATTTTAATAAACTTATTCAAATTCTTTTGGGAAAAATGGCACATATAATCTGAAGAATTATGATGCTTATACATTGCTGTAGAAAAGCTTTTATCACCTCTGCCCTATAATTTGGGATATATTCTCTCGTTTTGCCTATTATTTTCATCCTCTGAAAATGCCTTAGTTAGAAACAGTGTTTCCTGCAATGGGAAATGACACAATATGAAGTTAATCTCATGACAGTAATTTTCTGTGTAGTTTTTTTTCTTGTAGACTTCAATTGGTAATATGTAGTATCTTTTACCCTACATTTTTTTGTGCCATTAAAAAATATTTTTCAGTGCAAATTGCATTTTAAATTATTTTAAGTTTTATTATATAAATTGATTTTAATATATTTTTATATTTTTGATACATAAATTACATAACTCTATTACTCTGCCAGTAAGAGATGGCTTTCTTACAAAAATGGAGAGAAGCCATCTAAAGGTTCTGCAATATATAGCATTCTCTATTCCACCAAATATACAGCTATCAGAATAAATAAATAGATTCACTTGGATATGGCACGTATTTTGTGTCTCCCTTTCCTCCTTGAACTCAAGGAACTGATGATGATGAAAATGGCATTTTGATTTCTTATGTTTGAAAGCTGTAGGAGCCTCCAAGAACAACAGTGTGAACCTCTGTAGATATAATCCCAAATATGTTAATCTATAGCATTATATTTTCAGAGAACACAATGATAGATAAGAAACTCATTTGATTAAAATAGCCAAAGAAATGGACTTCATTAGGATTTATAAATCGTGGTCAATAACACTAACAAAATTACTGTTTTCATGAAAATATTGTCCATCCTATTTGAAAATGACATCCCTGATAGTAATTGCTATCTGTGTGCATGCTGTAGCTGAAAAGACTTGTGTACAATCAATAGTTCTGTCTAGTGTCTGCAGCAAGATACCTTTACAGCTAAGAACCATAAAGCCTTTTCTCAAATTGTAAGTAAATCTGTTTTTACATTTAAAAATGACAGACCATACTCAGACTAAGTCCATCTAAACTCAGAAGTGGTTATCTCCACTGCAAACTAAAAGTGTTCTTTCTTAGAATATTGCTTCTCTGCTGTTGATTTTACCATTTCATATCAGAGCAAGGGGAATCTGTGACTATTAAACTGACTCAAACTACCTTTTGATTATTTGTTTACTGTCTTAAAATAATACAAGCACAGTCACATTGACTAGTATCTCCATCCTAATGATTTTCAAATTAAGGAATGGCTTCAAATTAGGAAAGCTCTTTGTTCACCTAGGTTTGGAATAGCATGATGTACGCTAATTGCTAACTTTGTCTGCATTATTTTTTAAAGATCAAATGGGCACAGTGGTAATTTTCATTAATCTCATACAGAGCAGCTAATTAAAATTTCCATTATTACCCATCCATTATCTAGTTGTTTCCTTTGTTCAGTATCAGAACAGGATGTTAATAAGCCATTCTTGTATTACAGCCCTATTAAGTATTATGAGAACTAATGTATTGCACTATTTTGTTTTTAGGTGATTTTAAAAATATTATCTTGCACCATATTGATTATGCTGAAGGTACTTTGACACCTTGACATTTTGTAATAGAGATTTCAGAATTAAATATTTGTTGCTTTAACATTTTATTCAAAATTGAGAAAAAGTAGTATATAGTAGAGAAAGGAGCTATCCAAGGACCAGAATATTTGTTTTAGTCTCATACTCTTACTAATTATGTGAACTTAGGCAATTACTTGGATTCCTCATTTTTGTAATGAGGGTATCAGAAGAACTGATCTTTAAGGGCCAGTCCAGCCTTAGCTTGCTATCATATTTTTATAACTTTCAAATATGAACTTATGTTAAAATCTCAAAGTCTTTCTAAGCTTGGTAAAAGGCGTCTGTTCTATAAAGTTGTATATTCTCTGTCATGCTCCAGTAGATTGTTTGCTTCCATTCTTTATAACCAGAGAGGATCCTAAATTATATAATTTAAGCTTGTTTCTAAGACTTGGGTGGGAGTGAGCCACAAAGTGATGGGCTGGCTCACTTGTCTATAAGGAGTACCTCGGCCATGACCTTATGTTCCAATTAGACTAATCCTGTAGGGAATCAATTAGAAAAAGGGAACCAACATTTTCTGAGTAGATTGTTCTGTGTCCATGAGATGCCCAATATGAAATACCTCTGAGCTGTCCTCAGCATGCAATACAGTGTCTCAGTTTACCTGTTCTATATTCAGCATCTTTGAATATATTATAACTGAAAGTCTCAGAACTATAATATTCTGAAGCAAAACTAAGCTTAGAATCTTCAACAAGTTGAAACTCATCACTCATCCACCCTTTTGTTTATTCTCCATCCATCCATCCATCCATCCATCCATCCATCCATCCATCCATCCATCCATCCAGGAAATATGTATTGAGTACTTACTTAAACACTGTCTTAAGATCTGAGGATACAGTGGTGAACAAGGCAGGCAAGAATCCTGTCTTATAAGAGCTTGTGTTTTAGTGCGGAAGACAGTAAACAACTGAATTACAAAAATAAATTTTCATAGAGGTAATATCGTAAATGATATTTAAAATGGTGTTGCGATGATAATTAGAATGTGGGGTGGGGAGAAGACTATGGGGCTGAGATTAAAATGATGGGAGCCAGCAATAGAGAGGTTGGGGTAAGGGTTTTCAAGGCAGAGAAAACTGCAAAATACAAAGGTCACTCACCAGGGTTAAATTCCATATACAATCCCCTAGGGGAGGATTAGTGGTGCCTTTTTATATATTAATTTAAAAATAACTTTGAGGATTACATGAAAGTGGTGTGTGACTACAGACTTGAAAACTTTAATTCCTTTTACTAGTAGTTTTCAGACTGGCATATGTAGTAAATAGATCCCTTGTTACTGATGAACTTTGTATTGCTGTAGAAAGTGAGTTGGCCGAGCAAAAATAAAACTATAATTTTGAATTTGCAAAATTATGCTTTAAATATTTACTTGCTGTTATTCCTTGTGGAATAATAGATGCGTAAGGAAGTTACAGGAATATGGACATGATCTCTCAGTGATGGTTTTACTTACTGTGCCATTTAAGTGATGATGATTCATCCAGTATACTTTTTTATTTGTGGAGGAGACGGAGTCTTGCTTTGTGGCTCAGGCTGGAGTGCTGTGGCGGGATCTCAGCTCACTGCAACCTCCGCCTCCTGGGTTCAAGCTATTCTCGTGTCTTAGCCTCCCAAGTTGCTGGGATTACAGGCATGTGCCTCCACGCCTGGCTAATTTTTGTATTTTTAATAGAGACGGAGTTTCACCACGTTGGCCAGGCTGATTTCGAACCCCTGACCTCAAGTGTTCCACCCGCCTCAGCCTCCCAAAGTGCTGGGATTCCAGGTGTGAGCCACCGTCCCTGGCCCATCCAATATATTTTTAACATCTACTGTATCTCATAACGAAGCAAGAAATACCAAGTCAGTGGCCATTATACAAAATATAGGAGCTAAAAGTGAAATCGTATTCCTTGTTCTGCAGTTATTATGGAGAAGTTCAATAATAACACACTTTTATTGAGGCTCACTAAATTCATGACCTGTGTTAGTTATGTGGCATAGATGGAGTTCCCAATGTAGAAGTGAGACAGACACAAATAATGACCTCTACCACAATATTTTAAGTGCTATAATAATGATAATAGTGCCACAGCTCTAAGGGAATAGAGTTCCCCTATATGTTATAAGCCTTTATCAGACTTAAAAAATTTAGCATTTAATGGGATTTTTAAAATTCAGAAATTAAGAATGATTAACACTTTCTACATTGAGGAGGCATTCTCAATCAAAACCCAAATAGTGTGAAACCATAGGGAACTCATTTCTCATTATTAACATTGTTTTTTTTTATTTTAAATGTCGTATCCTCTAATGATAATACCTCTACCCAATGGGGAAAAATTCCTTTCCTTATAATCTCCCTATAATATTATATTTCTTATGATAATATATCATATCCTAATGATGTTATTTTATGGTAAGTATCCTTAGATGTTTAGCAGAAACTGAGTGTAATTTGTATGAACCTGTAAAATGGGACTCAAGCTTGGAGTCTTAATTCAGGGATATACATTTACAGTATAGGAAAGGGGCAATTATGATTAGGTACGTCTAGAATGTGAAACTATGAGGTATTAGTATAGTGAATGTGTTGACAATGTTTTCCTCCCAGCCTTTTCCCTGAACTACTTATATAGTTATAGCAAGATGATGAAGTTAAGGAGCAGTGATGAGATGAGTTCTAGAAATAACTCCGTCTATATTGAAAATTAAGTTAAAAACTAGTTACTATCAGATAAATGTATTTAATGACTTTTTAAGATTAATCTACAACCTGAGAGTAACAGAAAGGAATAATTGGGAACTGGTGAATGCTTTCAACTGATTTGATTAATTAACATGCTAATTGGAGACTATATTGTTTTACATTTTAATAACTGTTTTCACTTATTTTTTTAGAAAGGCTGATAACTCTGATATCTTTCAATAGATGTGGGTTATGTATAATGGTATATATTAAGTTTTATTTGCTGGATTTTGTGGAATCGAATGTACATATCTTAACTAGGAAAATTAATAAGATGATTTTTGAATGCTTATCCTCTGGGTTAAGGAGGACTAGCTAATATTAATTCTAATGCCTGAATTGTAAATTTAAGCACCCCTGTCAATGACACTTTGTGTAATTCAAGTTCATATTCTATTCAGGTCATGAGCACCAACACTGTAATTTTTTTTTTAAATGAGGTCGAGGAAAATGTTGAGATATATACAACACAATTTTAACACATCAATTCTGTGATCAAGAACTTTTAAGTGTGTAGCACTCTGCACACATTTTTATATAACAAAATAAATATTCTGTGCATTATTTTACTTAAAATTTTTTTTAAAAACATTGTCTAAAATGGTATCTTTGTTTATTTTTTAGGGAGGGCTGAAAAACAGCAAACATGAATGCACCCTGTCTTCACAAGAATATGTTCATGAATTACGATCGGGTATATCAGATGAGAAACTTCTTAATTGCCTAGAATCCCTCAGGGTTTCTTTAACCAGCAATCCAGTCAGGTAAGTCGTTATTATCATTTTGGTATGATTCATACAATTTGTAGTGTATATAATTGTTTGGGAATATAATAAGTTTTGTTATTTAAACCTCAGGATTTTCTGACTAAAAGTCTGATGTTAATAAAGCAGCAGCATCTGATTGTGAAGTTGTAAACTTTTAAAAATATATTTAGTTGGATCTCCAGTAATGTACAATTTTAGGAATACAAATATTAACATAGAGCCAGAAGTTAAATGTCCACATTTACATGAAAATCTATTTGTGGGCTCAGATAATTATTATATATTTATTTATTAAGCAAATTAAGCATATTTGCTCCATGATTTTATTCTTTTGTGTGTGTGTGTGTGTGCGAGACGGAGTCTCGCTCTGTCGCTCAGGCTGGAGTGCAGTGGCACGATCTCGGCTCACTGCAACCTTCGCCTCCCAGGTTCAAGCAATTCTTCTACCTCAGTCTCCTGAGTAGCTGGGACTACAGGCGCGCACCACCATGCCCGGCTGATTTTTGTATGTTTACTAGGGAAGGGGTTTCACCATAGTGGCCAGACTGGTCTCGAACTCCTGATCTCGTGATCCAGTTGCCTCGGTCTCCCAAAGTGCTGGGATTACAGGTGTGAGCCACCGTGCCTGGTCAATTTTATTCTTTTAAAACTTGAAAGGTATATATAACTTCATGTTCTTCTATAAGTTTTAGATATACTCCACATATTTCTGTAATTTTGAGATAGCAAAAAGTGATTTATTTTAACCAGTAAAAGAAATGAGAGCATTAATACACTCCTCAAAACTCTACTAATTTAAGCTATTAACTAACTACAAAGGATTGTTAGGAGGTTACTTGCCAATGGTGGATTCCAGTAACTGTGGTTCCTTTATTAAGCCTTTAAATCAATAACACCCAAAATAAAATGTTTTATAAAGAGAAACAAAATTTCAATAAAATATCAAAACATTCTTGGCCGGGCATGGTGGCTCACACCTGTAATCCCTGCACTTCAGGAGGCTGAGGCAAGTGTATTGCTTGAGTCCAGGAGTTTGAGACCAGCCTGGCCAACATGGTGAAACCCCGTCTCTACTAAAAATACAAAAAAGTCAGCTAGATGTGGTGGTGTGTGCCTGTGGTCCCAGGTATTCAGGAGGCTGAGGTGGGAGGATCACCTGAGCCCGGGAGGTGGAGGTTGCAGTGAGCCCAGATCCCGCCACTGCACTCCAACCTGGGAGACAGAGCCAGACCCTGTCTCAAAACAAAACAAAACAAAACAAAACAAAATCTGGGATCTATTTGTATAACTGCTAGAAGTTCAAAATTTACTCCGTAAGAGTATATAAAAAACTTACTGTGATTTTATCCATGTTTTTCCTAATATGTAATAGGCCTAAATCTTGTACTTTTCTGTCCTTTCCACAGAGCCTTGAAAATAATTTAGAGCTCAGTCATTCAGTTTGGATTTATGTATAAATTGAAATATATTAATTACTTATTTATAGTGCACTTGGCAAAAATACCTGGAAAATTACAATTTTAAAACAACAAAAAATTTTAAAAAGCCAGTGTTAAGATGTGACTTATCTTAGAGTATGATAATCATTGAAAGACGATTGTCTTGCTATTTCTTAAAAAATACTCCTAGGTTTTTGTTTTTGTTTTTGTTTTTTTTTGAGATGGAGTTTTGCTCTTGTCACCCAGGCTGGAGTGCAGTGGCGCTGTCTCGGTTCACTGCAACCTCTGCCTCCTGGGTTCAAGTGATTCTCCTGCCTCAGCTTCTCCAGTAGCTGAGATTACAAGTGTGCACCACCTCGCCTGCCTAATTTTTGTATTTTTAGTAGAGACGGGGTTTCACCACGTTGACAGGCTGGTCTTGAACTCCTGACCTCAAGTACTCCATCTGCCTCGGCCTCCCAAAGTTCTGGGATTACAGGCGTGAGCCACTGCACCCGGCCAAATGCTCCTGGTTTTAACGGTTTGAATGAACAGGGGACGTGAATTCTTGAGAACAGTAACCACGGTGGTGCATTTTTCCCCCTGCACATAACGTACAGCACTCTACCGTTTTGCCAAGCACTTCATGCTCCTAAAATTTCTGTTGCATTGTTGTTTGAATGAATGAATAAATGAGTCTTTTAAAAGTAATTGTAGGCCGGGCGCGGTGTCTCAAGCCTGTAATCCCAGCACTTTGGGAGGCCGAGGCGGGTGGATCACGAGGTCAGGAGATCGAGACTATCCTGGCTAACATGGTGAAACCCCGTCTCTACTAAAAATACAAAAAATTAGCCGGGCGTGGTGGCGGGCGCCTGTAGTCTCAGCTACTTGGAAGGCTGAGGCGGGAGAATGGCGTGAACCCGGGAGGCGGAGCTTGCAGTGAGCCGAGATCACGCCACTGCACTCCAGCCTGGGCGACACAAAAAAAAAAAAAAAAAAAAAAAGTAATTGTAGAAGTTGTAGCATTAAGAAATGAAGAGGGGGACTAGTAAAAATGCATTTTTATAGAGATGTTGGGAAAGGCTTGCTTGAAATTACACGTGGGACTTTTACTAGACAGGCGCTTTGACCAGCTAAGCAACAGGGCTCCCCTCGTGTGGGGCTTTTAGAATGTAGCAACCACTGACACACAGGGAAGGATTATGCCATCAGGTGAGAAGGTGGCCGACCCTGACTGGCTGGAAGCAGACGCATTCTGGTAGCTGATTGGTCCACAGGTAGCGTGAAGCTTGTCACGTCCTCAGGCTCCCAGCATTCAATCGTAGCCTTTCAGACAGCTTGAAGCCTTCTGTGGAGAGCTCAAAGCCTTCTGTGGAGAACTCAAAGCTGTCCGTGGAGCCCCAGACGAGCCAAAGCCCACCTTCTCCTCGGCCTGAACTGTCTTGAAGATGAGTAACAGTGGGTTTGGGAGCTATGGCAGCATTTCTGCTGCTGATGGAGGGAGTGGAGGCAGTGACCAACTGTGTGAGAGAGATGCAGCTCCTGCTATTAAGACCCAAAGACCTAAGGTCCGAATTCAGGACGTTGTACCGTGTAATGTGAACCAGCTTCTCAGCTCTACTGTGTTTGACACTGTGTTCAAGGTTAGGGGAATTATAGTTTCCCAGGTCTCCATCGTGGGGGTAATCAGAGGGGCAGAGAAGGCTTCAAATCACATTTGTTACAAAATTGATGATATGACCGCGAAACCAATCGAGGCCCGACAGTGGTTTGGTAGAGTAAAAGTCAAGCAAGTGACTCCACTGTCAGTCGGAGCATATGTCAAAGTGTTTGGTATCCTCAGATGTCCCACGGGAACAAAGACCCTTGAGGTATTGAAAATTCATGTCCTGGAGGACATGAACGAGTTCACTGTGCATATTCTGGAAACGGTCAATGCACACATGATGCTGGATAAAGCCCGTCGTGATACCACTGTAGAAAGTGTGCCTGTGTTTCCATCGGAAGTGGATGATGCTGGGGATAACGATGAGAGTCACCGCAGTTTCATCCGGGACGAAGTGCTGCGTTTGATTCATGAGTGTCCTCAACAGGAAGGGAAGAGCGTCTATGAGCTCCAAGCTCAGCTCTGCGACCTTAGCCTCAAGGCCATCAAGGAAGCGATTGAATATCTCACGGTCGAGGGCCACATCTATCCCACTGTGGATCAGGAGCATTTTAAGTCTGCTGATTGAGGCAGGGAAAACATCCTTTCCTTTTCCAAAGATCCTTGCATCCAGCTGAGAGTAATTTTGACCTGTTGACTTTTTAGGAAGTAGGACTAAAAAAAAAAAAAAATCTCAAGTGGCATTCTTTGTCAACTCGCTGCTTTTCTAACTGCTTTGAACTCTTCAGATTTTCTATATTTGAAGCTCAGAGAGAGATGGTGATGGATAAATTGACAACTCTGTAGGATTTACTAGCAAGCTAATGGAAACATGATGATTTGGGGGGAAGAAAAACTACAGAAAATGTAGAAATGTATTATTTAATTGTGTTGGAGCTTCTTTTCCCAAAAAAAGACAAAAAACGACAACAACAAAAAGTCTTGCTTGTTTTTATGTTAGAGTTATTTTCCATGTTTGGATTTAGCGTATAATGACATTATCTCTTGTTCAATATAGTATTTAGTACTTCATTAATTCAAATGAGCTGAAGATATTAATTTGTGAATTCTAATGCTCAGTTCAAACATTTATGTGTGATTTGCTCTCATTACTATGAATTTATGTTTTCTTAAAATAAGATTATACTATGTTTAAATAAATCATTTTTGCCAGGTTATCTTTGAATTTTTTTTAATGTGGTGAGGTTTAATGATTATTTCATACATGACGTGGTATTTGGATGAAATTACAATTTATTGTACTTGCATGGTAAATGGATGCCAGAGTTTCTGTAAGTTTGATGTGCTGGTGTATTATTTATTTTACTAAATGCTCTGTTTTATGTATAACAAGGTAATTTTTAGGAGGTTAGGGAAGCAAGTCATAGGAAATGAAACTTACTGAGTTTAACACAAATTTATTCAAATGTTTTATTAAAATAGTTTTATAAAATCTTAACTTTACTGTGTGATTTTTTTTCTAGGTACATTTGAAAAAGCCTTTTTGTTTTATATCCTTAAGGATTAATAGTTAATTATCCAGAATTTTTTCTTTTCTATATATAATACCAAGAACATATGCTATAGCCTAGTTCTAACAATACATTTTAGTGTAGATTATATAAATTATGTGAGACTTTTAAATAATTGACCATTAAAGAAAGCCCTCAGTTACCTATACACTAAAGATGGTATCTTTCAAGGTGTTAAATATTTTACATTAGAGGAAAGAAAAAATATATACTTTTGAATGAATATGTATTATATTTTATGTAATATATGTATATTCATATATAATATATATTCAGATAGAAGAGAAGAACATTATTTGTCTAATTGAATCATGAAAACTGAAAAAAAAAAAAAAAACAACTCTTAAATGGAGCATTGCCAATAATCCGTACTTTCAGGAAAACTTTCAGAAAATGGCCTGCCATTAGAAAAACTTACCACCAATTCTTGCTTAAGCTTTGTGATGCATATTTTTCTTCCCCTTGAAAGTAAAGAAATCATAAATGGCACTCTTGAAAAACACAAATGAATAACATACTATAAACCTGTTACTTCAATTATCAGACATTTTGAAAATTCTGGTCTTCATAAACCTAAAATATTCGGAACCACTTTTTGTTGAAAAAGGTTACCTGTCCTAGGGAAAATCATATTGGGGGAGAGGCAACAAGGGGCATATATAATACTTAGAATTGTGGAGCTCAAAGAAATAGTCTAGCAGATACAGTATTCTTTTGTGATATCACTTACCCAAATTCAGAAACCATGACATTAAAAGCTGATATTTATGAGTGTAATTATAGGTCGCTCCCATAATTGCTTGAGCTGATTCAACTGGCCAATGGATGGGTAGCCACTTTTTTTTCCTACTCTAGGAGCATGCCTCCAGAAGGAGGGGGAAAAAAACTCTTTTTTTTGTTTTGTTTGGGAGGCCAAACTGCTTTTGTCCCTGCAAATTGATACATAGAGATATGTACACCTGAATTTAAGGCAGAAGACCAGCCTGTCCCCCATCCTCTGAGGGGCAATGTCCTCTATCTGTGTTCCTTGGGGTTGTTTTAGACTTTTAAAATTGCTCCTCCCAACTCTTATTCTTCTGAATGGAATCATGTGCTTTAGTGGATTCTGCTGCAGGTAAGAGATAGCAGTGGAAAAGTAGTAAGTAGGTCTAGATATAATGTCAGTGGAAATAAAAACATTTTAGGCAGAAAATAATCACTGGATTGTTTTATACAAGCGTATTTAGTCCATGTTAAAGGGTGCAGATTTTTAAAGTTCATTTTCAACACTCACCTGGCATGCATACTTTCTCAATTTTGTTTAGATTGGGAATGACTTGGCTAATATCCCCTTTCTCCAAGATCCTGCCCTGATTGTTAGCCACACCTTTTGAGGATAAGATACAAATCCTGGGGACATACTATTGACTATTTTGGGCAGGGACATTTAAGCCTGAGGAACCTGAAAAACGTAATTGATGATTATAATCCACCCGAGGTTTTTTCCTATGGCTCACAGGCTTATGAAATATATGTATTTATATTGAGGTTGATTCTGAATTAACTATGAATAAATATATTTGAAAGTGTTTTCAAGGCTAATGTAATAATCTTACTATGGTCATAATTATTAGTGATCATTTTGTTACTTTTACCTACTAAATTTAGTAACATTTGGAGTAGAGGCTGAAAAGCATAAATTCTTATATTTTTTCAATTTCTGTTTACTTTTGATAACAGCAATTTAAAAAAGGTAACTAGCAAGATTTATATTTGTTCATGAAACCTTTAGTGAGTTCCTACTATATGCATTTAAGTGTTAACTTTAATTTTGATGAGTTTACATTTAATTGATTTCTGAAATGCTTATTAAAGATAGTAATAGTTAACATTTTAACATTTATTTAATATTTATTATCTCCCAAGTACTGTTCTAAGAGTGGGAGTTGTATGTATGTGTGTGTGTGTATGTGTGTGTATGTGTGTGTATGTGTATATATGATTCCGGTGATGCCTAGATTTACATTTTCAGCTCAGACCTCTTTTTTTTTTTTTGAGATGGAGTTTTGCTCTTGTTGCCCAGGCTGGAGTGCAATGGCACAATCTCAGCTCACTGCAAACTCTGCCTCCCAGGAGCAAGCGATTCTCCTGCCTCAGCCTCCAGAGTAGCTGGGACTACAGGCGCCTGCCACCATACCTGGCTAATTTTTGTATTTTTAGTAGGACGGGGTTTGCCATGTTGGCTGGGCTGGTCTCAAACTCCTGACCTCATGATCTGCCTGCCTCGGCCTCCCAGAGTGCTGGGATTACAGGTGTGAGCCACCCACCCGGCCAGACCTCTCTCTTGAAATTGAGACTCCATTTCCAAATGTCTTATTGGATGATGTATAGGCATTTTTAATACATTAAAAAATAATGAAAAATTATGTGTGTGTGATATGTGTTTTATATATATGTGTGTATGTATATGTATATGTATATATATGGCATTTACTACCCCTGCAATGTTCTAAGACCTTTAAATATACATATACAATCAGGATAACATTATTAGTATTGTTCCTATTTTGTAGGCAAACTTTAGGCTCAGAGAGGTTAAGTAATTTGCTCCATATTAAAGTTGCGTGACCAGCAAGTGTCAGTGTTAAGATTTAAGCCCAGGCTTTGTATCTCTAGAGCCTAGGCCCTTAACAACTAGTTTGTACAGTGTCACAATAAGGAAAGTCTATTAAAATAGTATTCTTTCATTGTTGTTAGTATTCTTTCACTGTCATCACATACTAAATATTTTGACTTTCTTTCCTTAAAATTTGTCTCATTTAAATGAAAAAAAACTGTGAAAACTTTCAGCAAATGTATAGAAGATAATATAAAAACACTTTTGTACTCACCTATCAGCTTAAGAGACAAAATGTTATTTTTTGCTGTTGTAGAGAACTTAGTTGAATAACTTGGGTGATTTTTTTATGATACTGTAATACCATTTGGGACTATATTTTCATTGATTTAAAAGATCATCTGAAATGCTACATTTTCTCTAAATCTATGCTTGTAGTTTTTGCAATATAATATCTTAAGAATATATATCAGTGTATTGAGAAGCTTATTTTTTTTTTCTGATCACATAGCTGTGTGTAAATTGGGACTTCTTTGCCCTATCCATTGTGGATGATACTTCTAGTAATTCTAACACTATCTCTGTGATATTTATTCCAATTTGCCATCATGTGATAAATTACAAAAACAATTTTTTAACATTAAGAGTTAATTTCCTCCCGGGCGTGGTGACTCACGCCTGTAATCCCAGCACTTTGGGAGGCTGAGGCAGGCGGATCACGAGGTCAGGAGATCGAGACCATCCTGGCTAACACGGTGAAACCCCATCTCTACTAAAAGTACAAAAAATTAACTGGGTGTGGTGGCTCGTGCCTGTAGTCCCAGCTACTCGGGAGGCTGAGGCAGGAGAATGGCATGAACCCAAGAGGCAGAGCTTGCAGTGAGCCGAGATTGTGCCACTGTACTCCAGCCTGGGCAACAGTACAAGACTCCGTCTCAAAAAAAAAAAAAAAAAAGTTAATTTTCTTTAGTAATACCTTAAATTGGAGGAGTTCAGTAAATAGCACTTAATATTTTATGTGGTTTGTTTTTATGTATCACATGGATAATCCTACAAAGGAATAACAAAACTAAATTCCCCTTGTCCATATGGGGCTTATACATATGTAGCTTACATTCTAGTACAGGAATTCAGACAGTTTTTTTAAAGGTGTATATCAAATGTCAGGTTGTGATATGAACTGAGGAAGAGATGTTGCTATTTTATATTAGATGATCAGTGAAAGCCTCCCTGACTCTAATGACATTTGCACAGAGGTCTAAAGGAAGTGTGGCAGTGAGCTATGTTCACTGGAGGAGGAATGTTGTTAGAAACAGAAAACAGCAACAGCAAATACCAAAGATGGGAGCATGCTTGGCATGTTCTAGGAATGTCAGGGAGGCTAGCATGCTGGAAGCAGATAATGTAGAGCCTTATTGACCATTCAGAAGACTTCAGCTTTTACTTTGAGTGAGCTGGGACACCATTAGAGAACTTTGAGGAATGGAATGGCATGAGATGACCTACATTTTTAAAGGATAGCCCTGGATGGAAGCAGGGAGAACATGTTGTACGTTACTCAGGCAGAAGGTGCCACTGACTGCAGAGGTTTCTAGTTGGCGAAGTGACACCCCAGGATCCTGTGACAATATGATAAATCATTCTAGTTCTTGATCACTCCTCTGTGGTGACCTTGGTCCAGTCAATGGTCCTCAGTTTCTTCATATGTAAATGGGATTGGAGCCTTGCAACTCTAAGCCTCTACGTTCTATATTCTCTTTTGCTTAGTTTTAATCCTCTTACCTTTGCTATTGGAACTAGATTAGTGTTTAGGTATTGTTTTGAAGAGTGAGAAGAATGTTCTTCTATAAGGCTAGAGGATTTCCTAATGTTCCATTATTTTTTGTATTTATAAATGTATTTAACCACCCCCAGACAGATATTTATAATTTCCTTTAAATACGGATGAAAGCAGTTCCTAAAACTCTGTTGCATAACTGTTTTTGAAACCTGGTGTTCATTAGAACCCACGCCGTTGTCCTCTCGTGGGTAATTCTCCTCCCTACCACAGTTTTAATTGGTTTATTTTTGTTCAGCCCCTCGTAAAATTCTAAAAATATGTATAAATAAGTGCACACATACACACATACATATACATACTAACAGTTTTACCAAACATCCTCAAAGCAGTCATTTTGGAATATTAAGTGGAGTCATGAATTTCAAATTCACATGGTATTTAATCACTCAGGTGATAAAGGCTCTAAGAAAGTCATTTTGGTATATTATTTTCTGCTAAAGCAAATACTTAAAAATCCCTTTTATAAGCCATCATTAACTGGTCCTATCTCAAATCACTCTGTTACTCTACATTTCCCTCAACATTTATTTTTTACTGTATATATTTACCAGTACCTGTTTATATTCTGTAATAGTTTCATGTATGCATGTCTGTTTTTCTCATTCAGATTTTAGTCTCCTCTGGGGAAGGGACCCTCTTACCCTCTTATTTGTCTCATGGTGGCTGGTGCTGTGTAATTTATATATACTAATGTGTGATTTGATGTGGTTATTGACCCATCATCAATAACAACCTCTGCTTTTCCAGCAGTGAGAATGAATTTGCATTAATCTGGCACTATTTTGTGGCCATGCATTTTTAGCTGTAATCAGAAAAAGAATGAAGCTAACTTCTTCCACATAAGAATGAAACCTTGGTTTGAATCATATTCACAATCCACAGACAGCATGGCATGCTTTACGCAATAGCCCTGTTACAGTTGCACGGTGTATTAATGAAATTGAATGTTTACAACTCTATTTAACACTCTAAAAATCCATGTGCTTTGACTATAAAGTAAATCCCAATCTGCCATCACAAATTGCCTTAGACTTTGCACATACCATGGTCTATGTGTGATTTAGAATGAGGACTCCGTTATTTAGATATTTTTGTTCATACCTCTTTACTAAAGTTTATGAAAGGAAGCAGTGCCTGCTGAGAAATGCCAATGAGTTTGGACAATTTTATTCCAAGCCAATTCATTGCAAGATGTATAGATATTTGGCAATACATTTTATGAAGATCCAAAGAAATATGTAGCAATAGATCATTGTCACTAAGGTTTCTCAGCACATGACAAAAACAGTAAATACTACTTTGAAGAATAGTATCACAGAATTGTGATTGCCTAGAATTCTTTTTAGAGTTGTTACTCAAATTGCCTCACAGCTTTAGGGGTATTTTACCCCACTAGGAAATTGTTTTTCTGTTTGGTTGGGATCCACTTATCTGCCAAACTCATGGCGTAGTGTTTGTGTTCACATCCTATGATGATAGCTTCCTCGGCCAATATTTCCAAGCCAGTGAAAACATAAAATATATTTTCGAGTTGATACATGTGCAGTTATTTGCATTACCTCTGGAATATTTATTTTTATTGGATGCTATCTTCCTTTTAGATTTAAACATATTTTTCTAGTGTATTAACAAATGTGCATTTTAACATAATTATCATAATGAAAATAGATGGATCTTGACAGCAATACAAATTAGGACTAGAAAGCACTTTCTGAATTATAGGTCTTAATAACTATTTGAACAACCTGTATTAAACTTATTAAAAGCTTGGCAAAGCAGCCAACAGTACTTAGAAAGTTAATATAAAGGTAGGTATAGATCAATACTCTTAGAACATTTTGCAGAGGACTAACTATGAAAGATGGAATAATAAGGACACTTCTTACAATGTGGAAATGTGAACACGGCTTAAAATTGTGAGCACATCTCATAAAGCAGCATTATGTGCGGTATTACTAAAGCAGGTTTTTCAATATTGGTATTTTGAATTTCTTTGCTTTAACTTTCAAATCCATAAATCATTTTAGAATAGCACTAGTATATTTATACACAGAATAGAAAATAGTAAACTCATTGCAGTTGTCAATTTATATGCCTTTTGTTAAAAATCTTGGTCAACAATTCAAATTCGTATCAAGTATATTCAAGCTCATTTGACTAAGTTGATACCATACATATTAAGTGACCTGGAATTTTTAATTATACACTATTAACTTCAAAACATAATTCTGACTTCGGCACATCCAATGATATTACCTCTTAATAGAAACAAAGTAGATTTATGTGTCATATATTATTTTAAAAAATAATTAGGCACAGCAGATACTGACCTAAGTTTTCGAAGTATTATTAGGAGAAAATGTTACAGGCATTAGGATAAATAGTGGTTCTTGTGTTGGATTTATTTTATTACTATGTAAGCTCCACCAAGGCAATACGTTTTCTTATTTAAATGATGTGTTTTAAACTAGAAAGCCAATTTTATATAATAATCATCTAAAATAATTAGAAACATGTAACTGGTCATATAAAGGTATATATAATCTAGCAGCAGAATCTAGGCACACTGATTGTATGGATTTCTGAGTAGAAGGCTAACTTCCCTCTTAAAACACTTATATGCATTTTCTATTTATTCAAAATTAGTCTTGGGAAGAAAATGCTTATAAATATGTCATTTGAAATATATTTATTTCGAGTTATATGAACTAATTTAACTAAAGGTCTTGGGCACATACTAGAGTTTTAATACTTCTCTCATTATTTGGAGAATATTGCAAAAGCAGTTGCAGCTTAAAATAAAAGAAGCAGATATTCTACTTCCGTAAGACAAGGGTAAAAATGCCAAACTCCAATTAAATGAGGAAAGAAGGTGGAACTTTTCCAAAAACCTAGGACAATGTCAGGTAATGATTTGAGTATAACATAGATCCAAGTTTCTTTGTATGGAGTGGAGAGGGGTAGGGGGGTGTTCATCAGGTAAACAGCTCTGTCTCTCAATAAAAGTCTCTCAATAAAAAGTATTGGGAGACATAGCTGTTACCTGATAAATGACACTGCATCTCTTTTTTGTTGTTGTTTGTTTGTTTTTCAGGAGGGTCATTCTTCCTGATTCTGAACTCATTTTATTTTGTGGTTCTTTAAATGAGGGATATCAGACAATAACAGTAGAATGAGTCCTCGATAGTTTTCCATAAAGTACAGAGGATTTCTATGAATGTCCATTTCCTGCATTTAGCCAAAAAGTGAAAAAATCAAAGTTATGATATTTCTACAATGACCCAGGAATAATGGTACTGGAATGCAGCTTTCTAGTAATCTAACCTGCTACCAAGGTATACTTGAGAAATGTGCCTGAGGCTCTCCCCTTGGACTATCTATCATCTCAGCTGGACTTTTGATAGAAGTTGGATAGCTGACAACTCACAATTAAGATGCCAGCTAGCACCTGGAGTGCAAGTAGTCTGTATAGTTGATTGAAAGAAGATCCATGTGCACTAGATAACAGTATTTGCTCTATGACCCCAGCTGTTCGACTGGTGGTAGATAATGGACAACTAATTTGGGGCGATTTCCCACCTGGTCAGCAAAGCTGTAAGTGTATAGCCTCTCACACTAGGCAGTTTAAACCTGGAATCTTCTGTTAAGGTGGAATCCATGAAGGCAGAATATAGGAGATAACATAATGTTATTGTACTTCTAAAAACTAAAACATCTTCAAATGAGACAGTTTTAGTGGCCTCTCATATGAATATGAATTTCAAGCCTTCATACACCTGAAATGAACCTACTCCTGTTTGTTAGGTCAGTTCTTCAGCACCCAGTGTTATTTAACATATGCAGATTTACTCTAATACTATTTTGGAGGATGTTGCCTGAGTACTGAGTACTGCCATAGTTTTTTTTTTTTTTTTTCTTTTATGTGGTACCATAGTTCCCTTGTTACCAGCTTCCAGAAGAATTTCCTGGAGATCATATCTTAAATTGTTACATTCAACATTTATTCATCAAAAACTATTGAAGATTGGAATGTTGTAGTTAAACAGATTTTTTAAAATTGAGTTATAAATTTCCATATGTGAATTAATATCTGTCAAAGAATATCTTGAAGTGGATCCAGCACTAAAACTATATTAAGTATTAATGAATTTTTCTTCGACATAGAGAATGCTTAAGAATTTTATAGTGCCTTTGAGGTTCGCATTATGAGAATTTATTAAAATGGCCTAATACTTTAAGTGTAAGTGGTGTGGGACATTAAGCTGGGGTGTTCTCTGACCTTGTCATATACTTCGTATCTTCAAAAACTTTTTTGTGAGTTTATTTGCTCATCATTGCTTTCTCCTGGGAATAGAATGCAGGATGTGCTGTGGTTATGGGTTATTACGTGGGTTTAGCATTAATTTTGGTTTCTGCTACTATTTTTGTGTTGTTTACAAATTATAATGATTTACTTGTTGAAATCCTGTGTCTTAATTTGCTGATGACCATAGTTTGATTCAAGTATTCACCTTACTGGATTTCACAACTCTTTTCAATGTGCTTAGAAAGTTGGAATAATAAAAGTTAAGAATACATTGCTATAGAGGAGTTCATTTGAGGAGCAGGAAAAAATTACATATATAGATTAGTTTTTCTTTCTTTTTTTTTTTTTTATTTGTTTGTTTTGAGATGGAGTCTGGCTCTGTTGCCCAGGCTGGAGTGTAGTGGCGCGATATTGGGTCACTGTAACCTCCACCTCCTGGGTTCAAGCCATTCTCCTGCCTCAGCCTTCCGAGTAGATGGGATTACTGGCGTGCACCACCACACTTGGCTAATTTTTTGTATTTTTCGTAGAGATAGGGTTTCCCCGTGTTGGCCAGGCCAGAATTTTGAGTTGTTCTCAAACTCCCAACCTCAGGTGATCCACCTGCCTCGGCCTCCCAAAGTACTGGGACTACAGGCGTGAGCCACTATGCCTGGCCCAGATTGGTTTTTAAAATATGTGACTGGAAAGTTATGAATCATATTGATATGAAGGATATTAGATACATGTGAATTATCAAATAGCACTGTGAAGATATAAGCATTGTGGTGGACACATACTGCAGAGGTCTATATAAGCATGATGTTGGGCTTATTAATCTGTGAACTCACAGCTGATTTGGGATCACATAATAATGTTCCACTATTCAAAAAAATAGTCCTTAGTATATTCTTTGTCTTAGAAAGCTCATCCATGCATTCAAGATCTTGGCTCTGATCCTTGTGTGTATGATTTGGCATCTTTGATACTCCTCATATGTCACATTTGCTCATTTTTTCATTTGTGATATCTAAATAGCTTTTACATTTGCATTGCCAATACTCTAGTCTCAGGCCTCACTCCATTTGGAGACAAAAACTGATAGAGGAAGTGATTGGTCTGCTAGAACATAGTTACTGGGTTTATTGAAAGTTCAGTATAACCAAAGTGAATAAGGTAAAGTGCAAAGGGATAATGAAGTCAAGGAAGTTAGTAGGAAGCAACCCCAAAATGGCTGACCAATGTCTTTCATGTTGAGTATGGAAGCAAGTAAGGGTTACCAAGGACTGTTATTCCCAAATGAAAGGCGAGTGGCTTCATTTTTTTCAAACTGTTTCCTAATATTTATGCAGTATTTTGTGAGACCAAATATCAACTAATAGTTACTACATATTTTGAAGTGGGTGTTTACAGATATATCATTGACATGTCTACAGCCAATAGTCATAAATTGTAATATGATAGGGCTCAATATTTTATCCATTGGTACATGAAAAGCAGAAAGAAAATATATATTTTTGGACATTTCTGATGTTTTCATTATTTAAAGTATCCCATGCCTTGATGATGCAACCCAAAATTAATAATTAAAAAGATGAAAACCACCTCATTGGTATTGTTTTTACTTCTACATATAAGCATTGGTGATATTTTTAAATATATTTTAACTTTTATCCAATATTTGTTCGTGAAAGGAAAATAACTAAAATCTTGTAACCTCTAACTAATGATTTTTATGTTAGTTGTTGACAATATAGTTTAATGAGAGGTATATAAGAATTGAGAAGTGCTGGATTCTGTTGTTTTCCTATTAGGAAGCTCTATGTTCTAAGACAAGTCACTAACCTTCTTTGGTTTCTTCATCTACAAAATGGAGTAACTTATTTTATTTCACAACCAGAAAAGCTACCCTTATTGGTGTGCGTTCTTTCATGGAGGTTTGTTTGTAAATGAAGGAAAATCCATGTTGTTAATTAAAATTGTTTGTTTGTTTTGGCTTTTAACTAATAAGGCCAAAGTTATTTCAGCAATTAAGACATGCTTTCTTTAAAAAGCATTTATATGTTTGGAAAGACTTAGCAAGTATAAATGAATATCTTTTAGGTGTAGCTATATTTCTAGAGTTTTCTGAAAATAGGTACAAGCCAGGTTGATGATAACAGAAGGCTGATATTTCTTAGGGACTTTATACTGCATTTATTCTACAAATGTTTTGTTTGTATGTCATGTATGTATTTGTTATTATTGTGTTGTTATTGCTTTAGATGGTTTATATCACTATGATATAAGAAAAATAATAGTGGATTTGGCTTATTTTGTCTTGGATAAAAGCCTTAACAAGTTGTTTAGTGAGGGATTATTAAGGATTTTGAATATTTGTTGTATTTATGTTGGTCAAAGGATACAAACAGAAGGTGTAAGTTCAAGAGATTTATTGTACATCATGGCAACTATAGTTAATAACAATATATTGTATACTTGAAAATTGCTAAGAGAAGAAATTTTAAAAAGATTATTTTTAAAATTTCAATAGTTTTGGGGGCACAGGTGGCTTTTGGTTACATGGATGAGTTCTATAGTGTTGAATTCTGAGATTTTAGTGCACATATTACCCAAGCAGTGTACATTGTACCCAATATGTAGTCTTTTATCTCTTACCCACCTCTCAACCCCCCCCCACCTACTTTGAGTAATGATGGTATTTTGATGGAAATTGCAGTGAATTTATGGATTGCATTTGGCAGCACAGTCATTTTCACAATATTGGTTCTACCCGTCCACGAGCATGGGATGTGTTTCCATGTGTTTGTGTCATCTATGATTTCTTTCAGCAGTGTTTTGTAGTTTTCCTTATAGAGATCTTTTACCTCCTTGGGCAAGTATATTCCTAAGCGTTTTTTTGTTTGTTTGTTTGTTTTTGTTTTGCAGCTGTTGTAAAGAGGGTTGAGTTCTTCATTTGACTCTCTGCTTGGTGCCACTGATTTGTGTACATTGATTTTGTAACCTGAGACTTTACTGAATTCATTTATCAGGAGCCTTTTGGATGAGTCTTTAGGGTTTTCTTGGTATACAGTCGTATCATCAGCAAACAGTGACAATTTGATTTCCTCTTTTCCAATTCAGATGCTCTTTATTTCTTTCTCTTGCCTAATTGCTCTGGCTGGGGCTTCCAGTACTATGTTAAATAGAAATGGTGAAGTGGGAATCCTTGTCTTGTTCCAGTTATCAGGGGGAATGCTTTCAACTTTTACCCATTCAGTATGATGTTGGCTTTGGGTTGGTCTTATATGGCTTTTATTACTTTGAGGGAAGTCCCTTCTGTGCCTAGTTTCTTGAGGATTTTTATCATAAAGAGATGGTGGATTTTATCAAATGCTCTTTCTGCATCTATTGAGATGATCATATGGTTTTTGTTGTTAATTCTGTTTATGTGATTTGTCACATCTATTGACTTGCTTATGCTAATCTATTCTTGCTAAACTATTCATCCCTGGGATGAAACCCACTTGATCATGATATGTTATGTTTTTGATATGCTGTTGCATTCAGTTAGCTAGTATTTTGTTGGGGATTTTTGCATCAGTGTTCACCAGGGATATTGGTCTGCAGTTTTCTTTTTTGTTACGTCCTTTCCTAGTTTTGGTATTAGGGTGATACTGGCTTCATAGAAACATTCAGAGAGGATTCCCTCTTTCTCTTTTGGAATAGTTTCAGTAGGATTGGTAAAAAATGTTTCTTTGAATGTCGGATAGAATTCAGTTGTGAGTCCATCTGGTCCAGGACTTTTTCTTGTTGACAATTTTTTTTTGTTACTGATTCTATTTCCTTACTTGTTATTGGTCTGTTCAGAGTTTGTGTTTCTTCCTGATTAAATCTAGGAGGGCTGTATGTTTCCAGGAATTTATCCATTTCCTCTAGATTTTCTAGTTTATGTGTGTAAAGGTCTTCATAGTAGTCTTGAATGATCTTTTGTATTTCTGTGGTATCAGTTATAATGTCTCCAGTTTCATTTCTAATTGAGGTTATTTGGATCTTCTCTCTTCTTTCCTTCATTAATCTCGCTAATGGTCTATCAATTTCATCTTTTCAAAGAACCAGCTTTTTGTTTCATTTATCTTTTGTATTTTTGTTGTTGTTTGAATTTCATTTAGTTCTGCTCTGATCTTTGCTATTTCTTTTCTTCTAGCTTTGGTTTTTGTCTGTTTTTTTTTTTTTGTTTTTTTTTTTGAGACAAGTTCACCCAGGCTGAAGTACAGTGGTTCAATTTCGGCTCAGTGCTTCAACTTCCACCTCCCAGGTTCAAGCGATTCTTGTGCCTCAGCCTCCCAAGTAGCTGGAACTACAGGCATGCACTGCCATGCCCAGAGACAGGGTTTCGCCATGTTGGCCAGGCTGGTCTCGAACTCCTGGCCTCAAGTGATCTGCCTGCCTTGGCTGCTGGAAGTTCTGGGATTACAGGTGTGAGCTACTGCGCCCGGCCTTCATTTGTTCTTGTTTCTCTAGTTACTTGAGGTGTGCCATTAGGTTGTCAATTTGTGCTTTTTCAGACTTTTTGATATAGACATTTAGCACTGTAAACTTTCCTCTTAGCACTGCTTTTGCCGTATAACAGAGGTTTTGATAACATGTCACTAGTACCATTCTTTTCAAATAAGTTTTAAATTTCCATCTTGGTTTCGTTGTTAACCCAAAAATCATTCAAGACCAGAAAAATTTCCATGTATTTGCATAGTTTTGAGGGTTCCTTTTGCAGTTGATTTCCAGTTTTATTCCACTGTGTTCTGAGAAGATGCTTGATCTGATTTTGAGTTTCTTAAATTTGTTGAAACTTGTTTTGTGGCCTATCAGATGATCTATCTTGGAGAATATTCCATGTGCTGATGTGAAGAGTGTATATTATGCAGTTGTTTGGAAGAATGTTCTGTAGATTTCTGTTAAGTCCATTTGTTCTAGGATATAGTTTATGTCTACTGTTTCTTTGTTGACTTTCTGTCTTGATGGTCTGTCTAGTGCTGTCGGTGGAATATTGAAGTCTCCCACTCACTATGTTGCTGTCTATTTCATATCTTAGGTCTAGTAGTAATTGTTTCATAAATCTGGGAGCTCCAGTGTTAGGTGCATATAAAAGCAGGATTGTAGTATCTTCTTGTTGGTCCTGAGAGAGATTTTTAAGTGTTCTCATAACAAATAAAATCAAGTATGTGAGGTAATTCCTATGTTAATTACTTTGATTTACCCATTTCACAGTGTATACATGTGTCAAAACATCATATTGTACAGTATAAATGTATACAGTTTTTATTTGTCAATAAAAATAAATATAAATTCAAAAAAAAACCATTTCACCATGGTTAAGAATGTATGTATGTGCACACTGAAGAACATATAATCTCCACAGTATCTTTCTCAGTGTTAGGAGGAATGGGTTTTAAAATATTATATAAAAACAAACAAGAAAAGACTAAAGCAATACCTATTACAGATAACATTCTGAGGAAAAAGAACATTTGGACTTGCTAAAATGTTTTTGACATGTACAATGAGGACCCAAGAAAATGATTTTCTTTTTAGGTTTGGTTTCAATTATCTGGTGCTAAAAATATCTGTGAACATTAAATTTCTTTGATCTTTGTCTACGTAGCTATCACACTCTGTAATGAGTCTTTAATTATATGGTTTTGGCACTGCACCTGGTAGGTGAGAAGGACTGTTGCATTTCTGTTGTTCACTCATCAAATAGCAATTACCCTTCAACTCTCCTTACCCCTGTTCCTGTGAAAAAAAAAAATTCACTTAATTTCTCTGCTGCCCACCAGAATCAGATAGTATAACATACAAATTGGTTTAGGAAAAAATAATATGTGCGGGTGGTATATGCTAATGCCTCTATGTTTCTTCGATACATTCAAATAACTTCTTTATTCATGACATAAACTTGGTGTCAGTTCTGTTTCATTTGCAGGGCTTATAGATTAGGAATGTGATTTTTTGAAATAAGTTTATTTTAACAAAATTCCACTAAACTAAATGAAATTGGACGTCCTGTGGTGTGCGTGATAGAATTTTAACTGTATTACTTATCTTAGGAAAATAAACCAATACATTTTTCTTGTGGAAGTTAACATTTTATTATAAGTTTGACTGGTTATGTTACTAAGAAGGCATCTTTAGTAAGTGTCCTAACATAATTATATCTACTATTTCAAACATCTAAAGAAGATATAAAATGTGAGTAGCTTTTACTTGAATATTTGGAATACTCTTTCCTTTTGCTTCCCCTGTTGATTGTAGATTGAAGAGTCTATTTTCATTGTCATTCAAATTTTTTGGTAATTTTTCCCCATCATTACTTTGGAGCAAGACCTTCTCTTATACTTTTCTAACAATAATGTTTAAAGGAAAGTGGGGAGGAAAACATTATTGATTGTTAGCCTGTTAGGCATTCAGATAGATTTGGGCATTAGCCATTTTTTAGACTGTCTCCAAAGTAACTTAGACAGCTTACGAAATTGATTTTAATGAATAAAGAACTTTTATCCTATTAGAGAGTGTGTTTGCTTTAACTATTGCCCTCAAGAGATGTTTATATGTAACTAGAGCATTTAAAATTATTTTGTAAATATGTAAGAGGAATTTGTCTTTGTGTAATATAAACAGCTAGAAAGAATGCACATTTCCTACTTTGTAAGGAACTCCTAAAAATGGATGAGTGGCATGAAACAGAGTAGGATTTTTGCAGTAAGACTGATAGAGAGAATAAACGCAGCCAGAGAGAAAGATGGAATGTCTTCATTGGCATTTCTAAGGAAATTGTAATCTATCACAACATTGAAGTCAAAACCACTCAGAGGTAGAGCTGGTAAACTGATGCATTCAAGTTTTCTATGAGTCACATGAAATAAATGATCAGTGACTGTCAGGCTTCAAAGGTTTATGCACAAATGTCTGAAAATGGCAGTGTTACATCAAATAGATATTTTATAATTGGTCAGAGGTATCTCATGGATACCTCTGATGATGAATAGTTTTCAAGGACATTCAAATGCCCAAAGTTATTGTCTTTGCTTTCATGTGGAGAAACCTGAGTGAAGATATATGTTTTTATGGATCTAAGACCAAGTCAGTTGTAGTGTATACAAATTCGTATATATATTATATCTGTTTATATATATTTTAGTGGGTATTTATATTGACAGTGGAGCTATCTATGATGTTTATTTAGCCGAACAAATTTTCCTTTAAAGATGCGGAAAATACTAAGATTTTCTTGGTTACTGTTTATGCAGATTTGATCCATGGACTGAATGCATGATACTGTTTATGTTGGGCTACATACTGGTTTTAATCACATGGAACTCTTTCTTTCCATAAGTGTATACAACTAAGATTTGGTTTTAGTTGCATTAAAAAACATTACAGTAGCAATATTGGTGTTAAAGTGAGATGTTTTCCTGTAAAAGAAAAAGAAAAAAAACCCCACCACTCAAGATAATATTTAAAGTCTCCTCAACCCTTTGAATTAGTTGTTTCACATGTTATAATTTTACCAACTTTCTGAATTCCCCCAAGAAACTCTGAACTATCATTCATTTTATTTGATGTTCCAGTGATTCAGGTTGTAGTTTGAGATTACACATGGGAATAGAACACCATTAGAGGGAAATAAAATCCTTTGTACAGAACACATAACCCTCTATACTAGCCTTTAGCACTGCACAAACAGTGATAAAGGGATGACATGACTAATATTGGACTCCTTCACATGAGACCAATTGCCTTTACAGCTTATGGGATTCAGTATAGAAGTTTCTAATTTTAGCTTTAACCCTTTTCAACAATAGATGTTAATTTGGATAATCTAATCATTGATAGGCATGCAGTCACTATTTTCTATTATGTCTTCATTGTATATAGCATACTGAACTCATCTGTTCATTACATCTTTGGTTTTACTTTATATTTAAGTGAAATGTAACTAAATAATTCAGAGTCTGAATCTCTAATTTATGGGAGAAAAGTTGAGGTTTTGGGAAACTGTGAAATGTCCTTTATAAGAATCTGTGAGAATTCTTTACAAGAATCTTATTCTCTCCTTCAATAGGTACATTTATAGAAAATTTTTCTCATTTTGCTTTGCCCTGAAGAGCTAGAGAGGGGAGAATACTGCTTTCTCTTAGTTAGGGTTAATGGAATCTTCTGATACCTTCATTAAATGTAAGATTTTCTTTCCTTCGATCATGCTGATCAGTGTAAGTGGGTCCTTTAAAAATAATGGCCTTAGAAGTTCTAAAGGCTTGAGATAGGTTTCTGTTTTAAAACTTCAATATATTTTTGATATAATTCTGTCAGCATTATACATGAACTAAAAATTCTCTCTCCCTCACCACTGTAATTTCCATATCTATTCTGATGTGAATTGGCCATACTAAATACAATTTGAGTTAAGTATACACAAAATTGAATAGTGACCGGTTAAAACACATGAGGTAATATGAGTACCAAATATTTAAATTTTAAAGTCTTAAAAAAAATTTTTTTTAGAGACGAGGTCCCACTATGTTGCCCCATCTGGCCTCAAACTTTGGGCTCAAATGATCCCCCCGTTTCAGCCTCCTGAATAGCTGAGATGATAGGCATGACACTATGCCGCAGTCTTATTTTTAAACAAGTCAATAGAGTAAGTTTAGTATAATTTTAGTCATCTGCATGTTTTATAAAAATTAATGTAATTTTCATTAAGTGATTAAAAGTTGTGTTAATACTGTGGAAAAGGATTCTTTAATTAATGCCTAAAATTCATACTGCATTTTAGACTAGAAGATTCAAACAACATTTGGAGTTTTGGTTTTTAACCTTTTCCAAAAATTTCTTGATGGCTTTATTGTGATGTTTTATATACATTATTTCATTTAATAGTCACAAAGACTTCATGGGGTATAGGTAGTATTCTCATCCCTATTTTGAAAATAAAAAAACAAGCTTAGAAAATTTACGTATATTATCAAAAGTAGCACAGCTAGAATTTGTAGAGATGAGATTAGAACCTAGATCTGTTTTCCTCTAAAGCTTATGCATTTAGCCATGCAGCTATATGGCCCCACAGAATAATCCATTGATGGATGATGGAATGTTTTCTTGATTTTTGGGTGAACTTGGAAAAAAGTCTTTAATTTTTAGCTTCTTGAGCAGCGTAACAGAGGTTAGCCTCCCTGATAGATACAGCCAAACTTTTTTTACGTAGGGTTGGAAAATGCTCTCTCACTGTGATTCAGACCTCTTGTTCCCAGTATAAGCTTCCTGGCTTCCTTTTCAGTATTCAGATATAATCTTGGCTGCTGGCTCACTCAAACATTAATCTTCCTGACTGGTCTATTGTTTTTGTTTGGATGGTTCATTTGTTCCATTTGGTCTCCTGACATGTGACCACAAATGTCAACTTGGATGTGTAGCATGTTAAGACAGTTCTTTAACTTAGGTAACTTGATAACCCAAAATCACCAATATGTTAATACCTTAAAAAGTGAGATCGTGGACTTATATAGCCCATCAAAAAAGAAATAGTGTAAGCTACATTTTGGATCTATTCTTTCTGATAAACTACCTTACCTAAATCTCGACTGAAAATTTTAGTTGAAGTCTCCAGGTATCTTTCCTTAACAGTATTTTTTAGATTTCTTATGATACTCAGGACTTTAAAAAACAGTAAAAACATGTATTGAAATGTACTTATCCTATCTAAATAAATGAACTAAGCTGTTAAATAATGAAACATATGGTTTGTCTGTCTAGGCATAGATATGTAGGTATAAACTCTTCTGTAACACCACTAATTCTTCTTAAGCAAGGTATTGGAGCTATTAGCTAGATGTTGTAGAAAATTGTGTACTGGTCCTGTTTTAGTAATTTCTAGGGACGTGGTTGAAATAAGCATGTACTTAGGAGTCAGATATGGATTTGAGGCCTAGAACTGCTACTTACTTGTTGAGTGATGTTTGGGAAGTTACTTAACTACTTTGCATCTCAGTTTCTTTACCTAGAAACAATTTTCAGAATGGCTAAACTTAAAAAGACTGACAAGGATTTGGGGCAATTAGAACTGTGATATTTTGCTGAAGGAGTGCCAAATGAAATAGCCACTTTGGAAAGTAGTTTTTAAACAGTTAAACATATACTTACCATAAGACCCAGCTATTCCACTCCTAGGTATTTTTTAACAGAAATGAATGCATGCTTACACAGATACTTACATGTCAATGTTTATATCAGCTCTATTCATAATCATCAAAACCTGGAGACAACTGAAATGCTCATCAACTAATTAATAGATAAACAAATTGTGGCATATTCATACAGTAACAAGGAATGGAATACTAATACATGCAACGAAATGGTTGAATATCATAATATTTATGCTAAGTAAAAGGAGCCAAACACAAAATTTGAAAACTGTACAATTCCGTTTGTAATGATGTTCTGGCAAGCACAAAACTGTAGGGACCCAAATCAGATAAGCAGTTGCCAGGATTCTGAGAGTGGGGAAAAGGGATTGACTGCAAAGGGGAATGAGGGAATATTTTAGGGTGATGGAAACGTTTTATATCTTATTTGTATTGGTGGTTACATGACTATACATTTGTTAAAATGATAAATTTTACTATCTGTAAATCATACCTCAGTAAAATGGAAAGAAAAAATAACTCATGTTTGGGTTGGTTATGAAAATTATAAAGAGTCATTTTCCTCCCCTGTTTTTCCTTCTGTTTGGTTCTTCATTATTCTCTGCCTCTTCTGTGTCCCTCATAAATGTAAGGTCCATGAGAAATATCAGTTTCTTATTTTGGGCTGAGATAGTGCAGAAAATTTTATGTCTTTGTCTGTAATCTCTGAGTAAGATTTTAAATCAGGTCATCAACTGTATTCTTATCATTCTAGATGTTCCAGTTAGTACTAAATAACTCAGAGTTGGAATTTGCATACTCCATGAAATATACCAAATATATCTGTTTCAACTGGATTCTTGATCTGTGTCCTGTGGCACTGGGAGGGCACAGTATGGTTGGGTGGGCATATAAAGCAGCCTTGAGTTCTGAGCCTGAGTCTTGCCTGAAAAAGGCTTCCCCTACTTCTCAGCAATCCATTGTTCCATGCCAGTGGTTCTCAAATTTGAGCAAGCATCAGTTTCGCGAGGAGAATTAGTGAAAACATACATTTCTGTCTTCCTCCCAGCTACTGATTCAGTAGGTCTGAGGTAAGGCACAAGCATTTTCGTTTCTTACAAGTTCCCAGATGATGTCAATGCTGCCGATTTGGAGTGCACACTTTGAGAACCCTTCATTTATGCTTACTTCTAGTGTTTCAGTGTCAGAATTTCAGCCCACATGCTCACATACAGGAGCCAACATTTTGTTTTTAAACTGCCTCCTCATTTCATGGCCACTTTTGTATTGGCTGAAATCAGTATACTCTATTGTATATGAGAAAGAAAGAATGAGAAAAAAAAGAGAGAAAGAGAGAAAGAAAGAGAAAGAGAAGCAGTAAAACAGTAAGTGCTTGGCTGGAGTTCACAGTGTTTGATGCCTGAAAGGCAGAGAAATGGTGGTGCTGGCAAGAGAAAAAGGAAACAAAGTTATGTCTAGCCACATCCCTTTCCTTTTAACCTCTTAAGTATCGTCATCATACATAATTATTTTACCCCTTAGCAACGGGCTCATTTCAGGCTCCCATTCTCTCTACTTTAAAAGTTTTAAAGACTCTTACTAGGCCTCCTCTGCCCCTTGGCCTAAAATATTCTCATTTAAGACTTTTCCCTGTCTAGTTTGCAATAATAGACCCTGCCTCCTCACACTTAAGTTGTATGATTGTATCTTTTTTTTTTTTTAAAGAAAAATAGTAATTTTCCCTGAATAAAACCAAAGTACCATAAACTGCACCATTTGAAACAGGGGATGTGTGGGTGACTGATTTCAATTGAACAAATATGAATCATGTTCTTGTGAATCATGCTTCCCTAGACCAAGAAAGAAATAACCCTAATAATTTTAATAGCAGTAGGCATAAAGAGAATATGAGTAAAATTCAGAATTTTTAAAACAATTTGTGGTAAATTTAAAGAAATCATGGATTATTTCATCTTCCCAAATGCCAAAGCGGATATTGAGGACTATATAAAAATTTGTTCAGAATTCCTATTATGTAAAGGTTATTGTAGGGTACAGTGTGCTGTAATGATATCTTCTGATTTTTCTCTGTGATAAATTAAATAGAATATATTATACTTAAAGCTGATGTCCCTTTATCCCTCTACCACCACCTCACTGATTATCGAGCCTTTCGAGAAAATAGCTCATTGCACTAGATGATTACATGCCTCAATTGAACAGTAGCTTGTTGCCAATTATCATTACAATGCCATATTGATTTTTTCTTGTTTCCATTATGGAAATTAAAGCAGAATTTGTTTAAAATGAGCTTCTATGTATATTGTGGATGGCGACTGGTTCTGAATATGAGCTATTTTAAAAGTATATTTTCTTCCGTGATGTCTCTCATATCCCCTTAAAAATTTCAGTCTCTGCTTTGTTGGTAAGATTTACCTTAGGTAGCTATGAAATGGATAAAGACTGGAATGGAATGGTTTAAATATATACAGCATAGATGTTATTATTTCACAGAAGTCTATATATTGATTTATGTTTATGATGTTCTTGGGTAGTATGAGATTGCTTCTTCTATTAACCATACAAGCCAGTAAATTTAATTAAATTTAAATTAGCAAATATTTATTTAGTGTTGACTCTATTTAATATAAATATTTAGTGGCTATATATGAACTACCTTGCTAAACACTATGAAAGATAGAAATAGTAGTGAAATGATATAACTCTCTTTAGAGAATTTACGTGCCAAAGGGGCAGGTAAGACATATGGCAAGAATCATTATGATTATGTCAAGCAGTAAGAGATAAATATTACATGGAGATTTTAAGGAAAGAGAACTCATTTGATCGGAGGAATTACAGGGGAAAACATTAATGACTTAAAACAGCCAATTTTAGTTTTAAATAGTTGGGAGAGATGGAGTTGAGGTTACCTTCTGGGAAGAAAGAATAAATGAGCTAACATGAGGAAGGTGCAAGGTGGGCTCCAGCAATAATAATTTATCTCATTTTATTGGCACATGTGCTTAAAGGCCTGAGGCTGGAAAGGTGGATTGAGGCTACATCAGAATGTTGAGCCAAAGGATTTAAAATGTATTAGGTAGTCCGGGGGAAATTTTTGGACAGAAAACTTTGGTTAAGGGCAATTTAATCTGTCATTTTATAAAATGATTCAAAGAAAAGAATGAAGTTGGGGAATCACCAGTTGGGAGTCTCCAGGCTTATTAAAGGAAAGATAACTAGGGCTAACCTGGAATGTTAGCACAGGCATTGGGAAGGAAGAAAGGAGCCATTTGGACGAGCCATTCTAGAAGTAGAAGTAGAATATTTGTGACTGGATGCCAGAAAGTCAAACCAAGCTCTACATTAGCAGTGTTTCAGCCTTCTGCCATACAGGAGACTTTATGTCCAGCCAATCTCCTAAACGTACTTACTCAGCTCCTGCCATATGGGTCTCCTTACAGTTCCTGGAACATTCTAAACACAGTAGCTAATGCCTCATGACCCAATTTGCCCTTAATCCTTCTACTTGGAAAGTCCTCACATTCTTCAGGGTTCTACTGAAATACCTAACCTTATCAAAGAATCTTTCCTGATCACACAATGAAAAATAGCAACCTGCCACTCCTTTCATTCTATTTTCCAAGGTTTATTTTTCTTCATTGCATCAAAGCAATTTTTACATTTAGTATATAGTTATTTGTTCACTGTCTCCCTAGCTCTAGACAGTAAAGTCCGTGAGGCTAGTTGCCTAATTTTGTTGCCTGTTACGTATCTCTCTCACCTAGAACATGCTTGGAACTTTGTAGACACTCAACAAATATTTGTTGACTGAATAAATAGAATAAATGCAAAGGTGAAAGAAATGGGGCATCAAATAATTATGCCAGTATTTCAAGTCTGAAGAATTTAAAGGGTAGTGATGTTATTAATACAGTATCAAAGAGTGGAAGATAAGTTGACTTTGGGGTGTGGAGACAGGGGAAGATGAATTCAGCTTGTAAATTCATGCTTAAGTATGTCATGCTGGTGAAACAACCAAGGCAGTGCTGTGTAATGGGCAGTCTAAAATGTGGAGAAGTCTAGGATTGAGGTAAAGATCACTGAGTCATCCTCATAGAGTCAATACTTGAAGCCGTGGGAATTGAAAAAATAAAAACAGGCAATATTGAGACAGAATAATGAGATTTGAAAACTGAAATTTTATTTTGGATATTTAATGTTTTAAAATTACTAACTTACTTATACATCTAATTTTTTGTTTATTTCGTAGCTGGGTTAACAACTTTGGCCATGAAGGTCTTGGACTCTTATTAGATGAGCTGGAAAAGCTTCTGGACAAAAAACAGTAAGAATAAACATTAAAAATAAAATCACCAAAGGGGAAATGTTTCAGCACAACATAATATACATTTTTCTTTTATTTAGGCAAGAAAATATTGACAAGAAGAATCAGTATAAACTTATTCAATGCCTCAAAGCATTTATGAATAATAAGGTAAGTAGTATTTATTTCTGCCCCTGTCACAAAAGGTGAGAACTTGCCCAACACTATGAAAGTACGAAATGAACAAATTTTTTTTTATTATTTTTTTAAGTTCCAGGATACATGTACATAGGTGAACATGTGCCATGGTGGTTTGATGCACAAATCGACCCATCACCTAAGTAATAAGCCTGGCATGCATTAACTCTTTTCCCTAATCCTCTTCCCCACCCTGTACCTATTTTTTACTTTTGTTTCTGCTGTATTAATTAATTATAGGCTAGTTATTACAGGCTTATAAATAATAAGTATTTATAAAGTTTTACAGTGAGGTTAAATATGCATTTGAAACCATATATGAAAGATAAATTTGATGTTTAATTTTCCAAAATGTTAGCTATTGTTAGTTTTCTGTCAATTTTTTTTTTAAATTTCTATGCTGATATTTCAGTTTAACCAAAGAAGTTCTCTACAGCAACCAGAGGATTTCAGGGATGATATAACTTCTATAGATCTAAGTCTGTTCAAAAATGGAGCCCTATTCTATTGTTTCTTCTGTTCAAATATATTGCTTTCACATAAGGAAGATAGATAAAACAGTACTTTCCATTGTCAATGCTGCTAATTTCCTCAGGAGGGTGAGCTAGTCAATGAAAGAGAAAAAAAAATGATTGGAAAAAGTATGTTTGACTCTTGTCTATAGTTTAGAAATGCTGTGTCTGATTCTTATTCTGTTTATTCCTCCAATAATTTCTTTCATGTGAACAGAGGTCTTTTTGATTTTATAGTACTAAATGTTCAGAAAACATGGGGAAAAAAAAAAAGAAATGAACAAAATAGTGAATGCTTGTTCACTTTACAAAAGGGGCCTTATGATGCAAATCCTCATAATATTTAAGTAATACTTAAATGAAAGTTATGCTTTGCTTCACAAAATATTTATTGTTGGGTTTTTGAAATCATGCAAATGAATTAGTGTTGTTCCCAATTTAGGTGATAATGCTTTTTCTTTAATGGTAGTAGGAAAATTTAAATGTGGTTTGTTGAATATGTTTCCATACAGAGAATTTCTGTTCTATTGAAAAGGAAAATTATAAGGATGGGTTGACTTGTTTGCTAAGAACATTGTAAGATTGAGATTTCTCTTTTTTTTTATGTTTTATTAATGTCAGCAAGTTTACATACATATAAAACATCTCTGAAAAATTGCAGGGCTTTTTATGTATATATATAATACTAGTTGCATTATAAGGGACCCTATGAATTTTAGACAATGGTTTTTTTTTCTAAAAATAGGCTTTACTCAGGTTATGAAGTTACAGTATTTTTTCTATAAACTATTTGTTTTACTGTCTTAGAAATGACCTCTTCATACCTATAGATAAAATACTATTGACTAATTCACTTAATTACCTAATTCCCTTTACATAGTATTTTAATAATCTCAAAATAGATAATAGAAATAATTATAACAATAAGTATAAGTTTGCCAAATGTAAAATATGGCTATTAATAACCAATGCAATAAGATTCTGTGTTAATCTACAAACAGTCTCAAGCATATGGAAATATATATAAGTATTTATATATTAAACATACATGTATCAGCAAAGAATGTTACTATATCAGCATATGCAATGAATGCTTGCTAGTGGACATGAGACTCCTGAATATAATATGCTATTTGTACTGTTTCTGGAAGTTTCTTACAGAAGCATTCTCATCACTACTAGTACAGATTTTTTCAAAATCTGGGCTGTTAGTCCTTGGCTACAAAGTTAAATAGAATCTGATGCCTAACAAGGAAATAATGAGCATTGCTTCTTCACAGCTCAAGATGGATCTCTTTCTTTAATCGAGGGAAACAATGACATAATGGAAAGATAACACAGTTCTAGAATTCAGGAGATATAGTTCATGCTTTGCTCCTAATAAGTTGTGTGGCCTTTGGAAAATTACTTGACCTCTCTGAGTATCAGTCCCCTCATCTGTAAATTTAGCTATAGGACCCTTTGTTCTAAGTTCTTACTGACTCATGTTGTCAATTTTCATGGCTGTTTAGGATGCTAAGTAATTTTAATCAGGACACTCACTAGAGAGAGTTATAATAGTAAGATTCTTATAGAGCCTTTTTTTTAACAGGACATACTTCGATTTGTCAACACTTAGTTTCTTAAGAGTTTGGCAGTTTCGAAAAGCATTATGATTTGACTTAGATTATTCAAAATTGATGTTTTTAGTTAGGCCACATTAATGTCTTGCACATAGGTGCTCAGAGCATGGATTAATGGATCTTTTGAATTACAGACATGTGAAACAATAGACATAAAATATGCATTCAGAATAGAAAATATACAGTGATCTTTTCACTTCATGTTGGAATAAATTGTCCAGATCAAGGAATTAAACTTTTATCCAAAATGACTTACACATCAAATTTTTTGGCCCCATGGAGTTTACCTACTTCAAAAACTCCTTTATTTTATCCAATACCTGTAAAAATAGGATCATAAAAAGCAACCCATTGTTTCTTAACTTCCAGTACTATAATATTGCTCTGATGTTTGGATTAATGATTTTCCAGATATATTTTTCATGTCTTCTTTTTTATATTTGATGTGTCTCTACATATTAAAAACTACTTTTAAACATTAAGTAAAAAATTTTAAAACCTAATGATTTCACTCAGTCTCAATGACTCATAAAGCTATTAAGTTTGGTAATTGCATGGTCATTGTCTCTCAGTTTTGCAAATGTGTTTTTCACTAATATTCATTACTTTTAATCATCTACTGGCTACCTTTATGCATACTTATCTATTTTGTTTTTGTTGCTTCTTTCCAGACTTGTTTCTTGCATTTTCTTTTTGTTTTTTTGGGTCTTATCTCCATATATTTTCCTATTTATTATGACCTGTGATAAACTCACATTTAAGAGCTTTAGCTATGTTCCCCATCTGCCACTCTGAGTTCTTTTAGAAGTTAAATTAGGGCTGATGGAACTATTCATATGGCTGGTAATTAAAGTTTAGCTGAAATGGAAATTTTGCTCCGATGAAATATCCAATTTCACCATTAGACTGTAAAATGAAGCAAAAATATTTTATAAGAAATCTGAAAAATACTTTGTGGGACAAAGATAAAATAATATATTGCCTTCTTAATGTAATGAAAACTCAAGTTTTAGACTTTCATTAAAATTTCTTATTTATTAAATTCATGCATGCACACACATACACACAGATACTCATGCTTAGAAAATAAATGAAAATGGTGTTTTCTCTCCTTAGTTGACTTGTGACACTTAATAAAACCCAGGTGCCATTTCTTTAGGTTCACAGCGTTTGTAGTGCAGCACAGCTGTGTGAATCAGGGAAGATAAGAGAGAGAAGGCATGGGAATATCCATACTGAGGCTTATACTGGCATATAGTATTCAAAAGAGCCTTTTTTAAAAAAAATTCTCTTTTTCTTCGCCTTAATTTTTCATACAAACATATTGGACAATTTAACCACGAATTCCAGACATCTCCAGGGAGACCCAATGACATAAGTAGAATTACTTTAGAAAATCATATCAGTATGTGCTTTATATGTTATTCTTTGTTGAAGAAATACTGATTGTTCCCATATTTTTCCAAATTTATGGAATTTTTAGGGCAGGCTAATGGAGATCATATCTGATCAAGGAGCAACAACTCCAAGATGCAGTCATTTCATATAAAAAACAAAGACAGATAACTGCATTTGAAGAATATTCATATAATTAGGTAGAACGTCATTGTGGGGGTATGGGTTTTTGGAAGATCGTTGTACGTTGCTTTTTTAAATTAAAGATATATTCCATAGACATTCTGAATGAAGGTTTTTTGTTTTTTTTTTTTTAGTTTGGATTACAAAGGATTCTAGGAGATGAAAGAAGTCTTTTACTATTGGCAAGAGCAATTGACCCCAAACAACCCAACATGATGACTGAAATAGTAAAAATACTTTCTGCTATTTGCATTGTTGGAGAAGAGAACATGTAAGTATTGCTATATTATTATATTTGCTGCATGGAAAGTGACACTTAGGAAATTAATAAGTCCTACTTTTGTTCTGTTTCTTTGGATAACTTTCATGAAAACAGTATTTTAGATAATTTATGATTGAAATTTTTATCTTGCCTGTTTATATTTTGGCTTTTTTGTTGATATTATGGAAACTAAGTTTAAACACATAGAATCCTAGTGGGAAATTCTTGAAAGTTGGATTCAAAGTGATTGAGCAGAATTTTGTTTTGCTGGAGGTACAGCAATCGTTAGACAGTGGACAAAAGTCAGAGAGTTATTTTGGCAAATACACACACATACATACACAAACACTGTGCTGCATATCACACAATATGAATAGATGCCTTTATTTTGCATTATCTTATAATAGTATTTTACTTTATATGCCATGGTAAATGAAAATTATTTGTAGAGTGAAATAACCCCACCTGTTAGAAAGAAAAAAACGGTTGTTGATAATTATTCAAAGTGTGTATATGCCACCAAATGCAGCAAGTTGTTGCTGAACATGCATTTGATCACATCTTATGGAAATAATACTGAATCAGAAGCAAACTTTCAGATTTGATGACATTAATAAGTCTAGTTTATAAGACACCCTTGTGATAAAGAATCAAATATCTGCTAAGGACCCAAACCAAAATATTTCCTTGGAACACTTTGCGTGATAGTAATAATGTCAATTTGAGTCAGAACAGGACTATGCAAAGATTTAAGGATGTTGCAATATGTTGACTTTCTCATAACTGTTAGAATAAAATGAGATATTGTTTAGTGTTAGCTACTGTCCTCAGAAACCAAAAGACAAACACTAAACAAATATATTACCATATTTAGTCTCACCTCAATGATAACAAACTGAGAATGAGATAACATATGTAAAAGCAAGGATCCTTAGATTTTATTTTTTAAAAAGTCAGTTTATACATGTGTAACAAATATTTTTAATCACTTAGATTTTCAATATTAATAAAATACAATGTAGTCCAGTATAACTGTTATGATTTAATTATAATTTCAGATATAATTTGATAAGAGTAGTATACTATATAGAGGTTGATTTATTTTAGGCATTGTGTGGAGATACTTACCAACACTTTTGGTCAGGTTAATAAGTTTCTTGTGCTAGATAATTATACATTCTTATTTAATTACTTGGGCTTTCCTTTTTAGAGTCTTTTTTCTTTTTCCATAGTCAAAAAATGTTGATTTAAAAAAATTCTTTAAAAAATGATCGCTCTTTCCAGATCTTTATTATAAAATTACAATCTGTTTATGCTCCAATAAACTGTTAACAATTATAGGTGCCATATTATGTTTAAGTGAAATTAATGTTAACACATGAAATATCAAAACCTGAAACTTTAAATTTTAATGTTTATCACTTAAGTATTCTTTTTTTAATGTCACCCAGGAAAGTTAGTTTTTAAAATCGAATTTTCCTTTTGATACCCTAAAATTATTTAGAGCTATCAATATTTGACTTAAAGAAATATGCGTACAGGAACACAATTCCTATATTGTAATGGTCTTTCAGTTAGACTGGAGGAATCAGTTCAAGAAATCTATTTTATGTGATAGTGACTATAGTTAATAACAGTGTGTTATATACTTGAAATTTCCTAAGAGCGTAAACTTTAATTGTTCATACCACAAAAACATGTAAGTATGTGAGGCAATATATGTTAATTAGCTTGATTTAGCCATTCCAGTATGTGTGCATATTTGAAAAGATACAATTTCCATCAAAAAAGCAAATGATAATTTGAAAAAATTCTAATGGTACATATAAACATCAAATACCAGAAAGAAAACAGGGAATACTGAAAGGACTTATGCTCATAGTGTATGTATAAGAAGTATTTACCATTTCTGTTTCTTCTTTTTTCTCTACAGTCTAGATAAACTTTTAGGGGCTATAACAACAGCAGCAGAAAGAAATAACAGGGAACGATTTTCACCAATTGTGGAAGGTTTAGAAAATCAGGAAGCCTTGCAATTACAGGTGAGTTAGTTTTGTCTTAAATTGCTTCTAGAGTTATTTTTAAAGTACTCATTTTGTATGACGTCAACTCCATTTTAGCTGGCATTTAAGTAGTACGGAATGTAAAACTAAAATTTTTCTGTTGCTAGTTTGTGAGAATTACAATTTGTTTAAAATTAGATGTGGCAGTTATGGCTGTCATTGATATTTAGACAAGAATTTAGTAATAAACCAGGGAAATTGAAGCTTTAGCAATAATCAAGGCAAAAGGGCAAGCTGTTCAGCCAATGCTATTATCCTAACAAGTTTTAGTGAAGTTGGTGGGCTTGTAGAAATTTAAGACAATTAAACACATCTCTCTTTGTGCCATTCAGACAACATTCAAAGGTGTGACTCACCGGAATAGAAGCATATGAACTGCAATTCTTAGATTAGCGTTCATTTGATAGCCCTGTGTAGACAACTTACTAAATGCCTTCTTTAGAAAATGACAAAACTCACTATCTTTACTTAGATGGTTTCAGGAAATGATCCATTTTATGAATAACTCTGTTCTTGAGGGATGAGAATGCATATTTATTGGTTGTATTTATGATGTGAGGTCCTGCAGTAAACATTTTAATTTGTATATATTATTTGATTTAATTCTCACAACAACCTAGATATGTAGGTATTACTATAGTATCTTTGTTTTGCTTATGGGACGAATAAGATTAAATAACTGGTCTAACGTGACAACAGTTTTTAAGTGTCACAGTCGGAATTTGATTCCAGGTTTTTGGTCTCTGCTAATCTCTCTTTTAGACAATGTATACCATTTAATGTACCATGGAAAACTCTGAATTTTTTTTTTTTTTAGTTCTCATATTGTTGTTCAACAAAGAGAAGGTAGTTTCCACATTTAATTTTGTCAAGCTACTCAGCATCGAATGTTTAACTCTTAAAATTTCTTGCTTGATGTGAAACAAACACAATTAATTTTCTCCTTTTTTATGTATTATGAAGTATTTGTATTTTTGTTTGCCAGAGTTTGAAACGGCATCAGATAGATGAATTGGCTTGTCTAAAAGAATCTGTGATGTTACAAAATTGTAATACCTCTCCAAATATTAAAGGATCTTTGTTAATCATGACTTCTACTCCAACTATATTGAACATTTTGGATCAACTTTTATGGTGCACTTTTATGTCAAATGTATTATTTATTTATTTATTAAGATGGAGTCTCGCTCTGTTGCTCAGGCTGGAGTGCAATGGCGCAATCTCGGCTCACGGCAACCTCTGCCTCCCAAAGTGATTCTCCCTTCCTCAGCCTCCCAAGTAGCTGGGATTACAGGCACACCCCACCACGCCCGGCTAATTTTTTAATTTTTAGTAGAGACGGAGTTTCGCTATGTTGGCCAGGCTAGTCTTGAACTCCTGATCTCAGGTGATCTGCCCATCTTGGCCTCCCAAAGTGCTGAGATTATATTACATATTTTAAAGATTAGGATATTTTTTCCAGTGTTTTTAAAAATAATACATTGTTTCTTATAAAATTTAATCTTGATAAAATTTTATACCTCTACTGAAAGGTTGAAGACTGCCTTTTTTAGATGACTTTGAAAGTTTTGTTCATGTTCCTATGGTTGAGCTTACCTAACTAAATTTCATTGGTTTTCGGCTATATGTGTATGTTTGTACTTCTCTCTGAAAGTTTGTTGAGTAGGAATGAACTCTTTTATTTATATTCAAAGTTTTCATTACATGGGCCAAATACATTGATATATTTTTAAAATCTTCTTTAAATAAATTTTTAGCTACAACTCTGTGAGTTATGTATTATTACCTCTGGTTTACTGATCAGGGAATTGAATTGCTAAAAGGCACTCCAAAATCACCCAGCTGTTAAGGGATAGAGCTGTAATTTGAACCTGTGCCTTTGTGATGCCAGAATTTGAATACTGCATTGCCTATACTTTGAAGGGATACCTCTGCCAATGAGTAGTTCACCCCAAACAATGAGATGGGAAAGACATTTGCTAGCCTTCAGAAAGCTGGACAGAATGGAATGATAAAGTGACAAGTTGTTAACAAGTAACATATGGAAGAATCATAGACGTCTTGTTAAGTATTCAAGAATTTGTTGAATACTGATTATAGATGCAAAGATATGCAAACCACAATTTAAAATTTCACATTTTAATGAGCTACAAAAATTAGTAATTTGTTATATACAGAGACTAGTACTCTCACAAGAATTGTGAAGTAAGTTTGTTTATTTAGACTAATGTGAATGAAAAGATGTCCTCTAAAAGTTCAAAAATATATTCAGAATACAGAAACAAAAACCCAAAAGTTTAAATCTGTTGCTTAAAAAATATAATTAGTGTTGTATTTTAACAGAATTACTTTTCTATTTCTGTAGTATCCTGAGACTTCCCAAAATGTTATTACAGTCTCGGGAAGTAATTTTGTTAAAATACAGGACTAATTTTTTTTTAAATAACAACTATATACATATTCCCCCCTTTTGGGGGTTTTAAAAAAGGTTATTAACTTCTCACAGATTTTTTTCCTGGCTTACCTTTAAAGTGAAATTTTGTACCTGTGATAGGATTTTCATTATCTTCAGGAGTTCAAGAAATAGGTGGAAGATAAATAGCATATCTTCGTACACTCTTTCTTCATTGACTTTCCTTCAGCTTAGTAGCATTTTCCGGTCTCTTCTGTAAAGCACAGATTATACACCAGCAACTTCTTTTGATCTGACTTAACCTTCTAACTAGCCTGTTGTCTCTCCTTTTCATTTTAAAGTCCATGCCTCTAAAAGAATAATCCATATTTGTTTTCTATGTTTTCTAAATTACCTTTTACAACTCAACTTTATTACAGTTCTCAAAAAGATTTACAGTGTGCATCTAATTTCAAAATCCAATGGCTTCTTTCCAATCCTGATCACTTGGCATTATTGATCACCTTCCTCCTTGAAAATGTTACTTCCCTTGGCTTTCTAGGCACCATTCTCTCCTTTGTTCTCTACCTTCATTTTTTTTTTCTGTGTTTCTAATGTATTTCTCCTCCTCTTACTTCCTAGGTATTTTGTTCCCTAAGTTCTATCCTTGGTCCTCTTTTAGTATCATTTTATGTACATTCATATGCACATACACATATCTATATGTATGTATATGTATATACATACAGACACATACTTTTTAAAACAGTTTTGTCCGTGAATGTTCTCAATTGCTTCTCTAGTTTTACAATCCAACTGTGGTAGTGATTCTCCAGATTTATACATCCAGCTCAGTAGTATCATAAAATTGAGAAATTAAAAATAACATTTATAACCCATATGCCAGACAGTGTTTAAAATACTTTGATATGTTATCTCATTTAAACCTCGCAGCAATTGTATGAGAGAGATAGAAGTATTATCCCCATTTTATAGATAATTAAACCGAGGCTTATAGAGGTTAAATAACTTTCCTAGAGTCACAGTGTGAATAGAAGGGAAAACACAGATTACACACCAGGGAGTCTGGCTATAGATAACATGCTTTAACTACTAAGCTGTAACTCCTTTTATATTAAAACTTAGCTTATTATCTCTTTCTGTTAACCTGATTTTTCCTAAGTCTCCTCTTCTTCCTGTGTTTCCTATTTTGGGTTATAGAGGTATCATCTACCCAATCTTTACGTTTCCTCAATACTTCTATCTTTTTTATCCCCTGCATTCAGTCATCAAGTCTTATTACAAAGTATAGTATTGACTGTGAATCTAACCCACTCTACTTCCACTGCCTTTATCTTCTCCCACCAATATTATTTCAACAATTTCCTAATTAGTACCCCATACTGACATGTTCTTTCTCTCCAGACAAATGCCCTACACTGTTGTCAGTTATCCTTAAAAAATAAGTCTAATTCTAATATATTATCATTCTTAAAAATCTATGCTCATGACCCGTTGCTAACTTTTTCATTGTGGCCCTAATTTGATATTCTGGCCTTTGAGCCTGTCATTCTCCCGAATGTACCATATGTTTGCGCCATACTACATTTGGTGTTTCCCAGGTACGCTGTAGACTTTTAAATGCCCTCAAACCTTTTATCATGCAGAACACTTTGCCTGAAATAACTGACTTTCCCCACCTGTATCTGTTTCTTCTATGTCTTGCATAAGTCTGGGAAGGCTTCAGTAATGAGGTGATATTTTAACTAGGCCTTGAAGGACAAGTAAGCATTTTTCATAAATTATCTTTGCTGATAGAGAAGCAGTACTATGGTAGGATGAGAGGTGAAAAGGGCTTCCAGGAGGTAAAATAGAGGCCAGAATCATCTGGCAGTCACTTCATAAAAAACAGTGAGGTAATACCAGCATCTAGTTCAAACTGCTTTCTAGATAGCCAGGTAGGAAACCTAAGGTGTACTGAGCATTAATAACAGTTTATTGAAAGGGAGAGGAGTATAGTTAACATACAATGATGTGCTATCAAAACAGCCCCAGTCTTCACAGGCTGCTGTTAGTTTGAAAGGTGCCATGTTTTTACAGTATTTCAGTATATACAAAGAAGTGTAGTAGCATAATTTAATACATTTAAAAACTGTTTTCTAACATGCTGAAAATAATAATGAACTTTGCACATGTTGTAATTAGATATGGTACACAAAAACAGAGCTGTAAATATGCCCTTTCCTGATGTGTGATAGCTTCACTTATCCATTCCTCACCTATTTAATAGATTTGTCCTTTGGAATATAACTGAGAACTAAAAAATGAAACAAAAATAAAATAAAACAATCTGAGCAGTCTACAAATGTCACCAAATCTATCAAGTAAACCTCATGGTGAGAACGACTTTTTGGCTTTTAATCAGAGCCTATTTATTCTCTTTTCATATGTTATCTTAATGAACCCAATTATCTGTTTACATCCACAGCAGACTAGAAGTGCAGGTTGGAAGGTTGGGAGAGGGTTTATTCCAGAATCATACACCGGAATCATCAAGAAGTGACAACTGACAAGCTGACAACAGGAGAGGGGTAGATAGAAATGTAAGAAAAGACTGAAACTGGAATGCAAATGATAACAATAGACTTCACAGAGCGTGGAGGCTAGTAGCCCTGCACACTTCAGTACCTCTCGAAATACTGAGTTACACCATACCTCACTAACTCACATATTTAGTGATGACCCTGACTCAACAGGAAATTGTTAAATTATATCTAGTTTATTTTGCATAAGAATGTGAGAATTATATAATTCATTTCAGAGAGTGTCCCATATGAAACAAGATGTTGATGCTTAAATAGATAAACAGATACATGGACCTATTCTATGTGGCTTGATTCTTTCCACAGTGGTTCTTGAGTGTTGAGATTTTACTGTAAGCATACTTGTAAATTAGCCACTAGTGTACTCAGACCATCACATATGAGGGAGTAGCTTTGGACAAAGTATTAATCATTTGTCAGTGAAAGTGCATTTATAAGAAAACAAGGCATCAAGGCTTATGAATATGGAGAAAATTTGTGGAAATTAGCATTTTATAAAGCGTTGAATGAATGCTTGATATTACTTAGGAAACTTGTTCTATTTATTGAGAGTTTTATATTATTGTCATTGAGAAAATAGATTACTATAATGGTAGGTTGTTTAGAGATATTTGTACAATGTAGTCATTTTTGGTATTGACACAAAACTAACTTCTGACTTAAACAAGGATGGCTTTATTTTAAATCTGTTTCAACACTGAATAATTGTCAAACCTATCATTTTCAGTAATAGAGGGTTGCCAGTGACCTCCATGATATAAAAAGCAACTGGCCGCTTTTGAAGTCATTATATTAGCTTCCTCAGCACTATTTGGCACTATTGATCACTCCTTTATCAAAGCTTCCTCCTCCCTTGACTTCCATGATACTAAACTGTATTAGTCCATTCTCACATTGCTATAAAGAACTACCTAAGACTGGATAATTTATAAAGAAAAGAGGTTTAATTGACTCACAGTTCCACAGGCTGTACAGGAAGCATGGCTTGGGAGGCGTCAGGAAACTTACAATTATGGCGGGAGGCGAAAGGGAAGCAGGCATACCTTGCTTCCTTGAGCAGGAGGAAGAGACAGAAGGGGAAGATGCTGCACACTTGTAAACAACCAGATCTTATGAGAACTCACTCAGTATCACAAGACCAGCAAGGGGGAAGACCGCCCCCATGATCCAGTCACCTCCCATTAGGCCCCTCCTCCAACACTGGGGATTACAGTTTGACATGAGATTTGGGTGGGGATACAAATCCAAACCATATCATAAGCTCTCCTTGTTTTTCTTTTACCTTTATGTTTCATTTAAATTCTCTTATTTCTATGCTTGGCCCTTAAATTTGCAGATTCCTAGAGCTTGATCCTCAGTCCTTTGGTACTTTGCTTTTCTCATATTGATAATCCTTGGGCAATCGCATCTATCCTCAGAGCTTCAATTAACTAGCACTCATATGTGATGTCTTTATCTGATCTCTTCTCTTCCTCCCAACTCACAGACCCCCTATGTTCAGCTGCCTCCTGACTAGATTTCAAATTCAATGTTGTCCTTAAATATACTTATCTTCCTTTTTAAAAAAATCCTTTTGCCTACTCTAAACCTCTCTCCAGCCTTGACCTGCATTTCTCTTGTGTTCCCAATCCTGGTTGACCTTAGTATTTACCCACCAGTTAGCATATAGCAGAAACATACTAGTCATCTTGGAATCTACCCTTACTCCATCTTCCATTCCATTAGTCACCAGATCCTATCAATTCTATATCCTTAATGTTATAGTTCCCTTCCTCGATATGGTATCCTTCTCTCTGCACCCTCACTTTGCCATTTTAAAATTTCAGAGTATTGTTACATCTCACTATTTTATCCTTTCCCTATATTCTATTCTTCATTATGGCCCCGTTTAAATTATCTTCCACAATGTTGTCTTTCTGAAATGCTTTTCTCAGAAATGCACTTTAGAATGCTTAAAGTCCAACATTGGCTTCCCATAGTTAACTGCTTAAAGTCCAACAATGCCTTCCCACAGTCTCTAGAATTACAGTCTAGTCCTATCCCAAACAAAATACTTCATCTGGTTGTTGCTTTCTCTTTCGCCTCATATTCCACCACACTTCTACATATGTTTTTAGTCTAGTCATATTGTACTTTGTTTCCTATAGATTTTATGCTGTTTTATTCCTCTACCTTTATACCTTTGTACATGACTTCCATTGGCTTGGAAAGTACTCCATTTCTCAATTAACTTGCTCTGTACATTCACATCTTTCTTCTCTCATACTTTGACTTAAATCATCTTTGTTCCTAACTCCTGTTGGGCTAGGATAAAGAAAGACCTTGTTAATGTCAACAGAGTACTTAATAAGGTCAAGTGTGGAACAGTGTCAATAAAATTTTAAAAGTACAATTTGTCACAGATAATGGCAATATGGATAATCTGTCTGAGAATGCCCTAGACTTGGCAATTATTGTACCCCATAGCTCTATGAATTTTGATTAAATAGATAGATGTTTGTATAGTTTTCAAAGCCTTTAAGTTAAAATCAATAAAAGGTTCTAGCATTTTCCCAGTACTTTTATGAAGATATTTGTGTTCAAATATTTCCCTTTCTCTGTCACTTAGGTTAAAAAAACAAACTTAAATTTCTTTTTGTAGTGCTATATCTTATGCCAATACAATTGGAAATATTTAAATGTCATTCACTTACTATATTTTAATTATTTTATTTAGGACAGTTAAGTGTTACAAATAAACCCTAGGCATGTATAGATGAGCTTTGCCTTTTGAAAGTTTATCATCTGTTTTGTAACATTTCACCCTTTATACCATTCCACCCCAGAACGAAGACAACAGCATCTGGTGACTAAAAAATGTAGATGATTATTGTAGAAATATAATATACTGTTATAGTAAAGGAAGGATCTTAATGTGGTAGAAAACGGATAATGATTCAGTGTAGTGTATAATTATACATGACACAAATGATTGGGTACTTTATCACATGCACAGAACTGGTAGTTTTTAACTATGTATGCTTATGTATTCATTCAATAGGATATATATGCATCTCATGTTGAAATCTTATGACATCACTGAATGAAAATGCCAATATAGAAATTGATTGTATTTACTAATTAAGCATCAGAATTGTGGCCCTAGCATATGTATTAATAATGGAGGAAATTCACTGATTTTCTGTGACTTTAAAATTTTGATTCTCATGGAAGCTGTATTTGTAACAATAGATATGGCAGACCATTTTGAAACATAGCCATTATAAAGACACTAAGCAACAGAGCAACTCTGGATAATGGACTTTGTGATATTCAATTCAAGGGCATTTGTTTTCTTTCTAAGATAAGGGGAAATTATATTAAACAAGATTTGTGTGATACAATATGGTAGAAAAAAGTCCAAGGCTAAAGGTCAAGAGACCTGAGTTCTAGTTGTATCATTGGGGCTTATTAGTTATGTGATCTTGGGCAAATCATCCAATCTTTCTAGGTTTTCAGTTTCTTTATTTTTAAATAACATATTGGACCAGAGTATTTTATGTTCTGTCTAGCTTTAAAATCTCATGATTATTTTCTGTCTCTGGAGTTGAATTTTTTTTTTTTTTTTGGAAAGCAGATTGATTTTGCATTGTTAGAGGACAATAGAGTACACTCATCTCTTAAAGATTTATATACTTGGAAGTTGAGCATATGAATTTTGAAATTTTCATTATTCAGCAATGAGTTTTGTAGTTCTTTGAAGTGAAGGTTTCAGAGATTAGGCCAAATCTCTTTTTTCTTTAAAATCTCCAGTGTAGTGCTATTCAATCAAACTTTCTCCCATGTTCTATATCCTTGCTGTCCAATGTGGTAGCTACTAGCCACATGTGGCTGTTGAGCACTGGGACAATGGCTAGTGAAATTGAGCAACTGAATTTTAAATTTTATTTAATTGTAATTAAATTAAACTGTGACAAGTGGCTCCCATATTGGATAGCACAGTACTGTAGAGTGTGTGTGTGCGTGTACGTATGTGTTCACATGCATATACATGCTGAGTATGGAGTGGGTTGGCAGGAAGTAAAGGAGAGGAGTGGTAGACCATTATTTTGAATGATGGGATGCCATTTATACTTTACTGCTCAGGATGTACATGAAGTGGAATTTAACCCTCTCCAAGAACCATTTTCTACTTTTGCTTTTTTTTTTTTTTTGCATTACATTATATATTATGATAGCCACTATGTATACTAGACAACCTATTGTTTATATTATTGTATGTTTTTCTGATTAACCTATAGTTTTAAAGCTACATATCCCCAGTATATTAAGCATGTTGTACCAATTACATTTTATCATCTTACCCATCCTTAAAATCTTTTGTTGTGAGAATCTATGAATGGAGTTTATGAGACCTTTGGAATGTGCTGGAAATTATATTTGTAGTAAAGTGATATCATTTATAATCATGAGTTTCCTCCTTGCTGTGTGGCCTTATATAAGTTATTCTATCTGCTTTGAGCCTCAGCGACATCATCTGTAAAATAAGAATAACAGTAATGCTAACCTTGTGTGGTTTTTATGAAGATGAGATTAGATGGTGAATTATGTAAAGGACCTAATACATTGTGTGATAACTAATAATAATAATGATGATGATGATAGTTTGAGATTTTATATTTAGCTATGAATTCAGGATACACACAATGGGGTTGTCATGTTTATAATTAAGTAGTAATATATTCTGGCCTTTAAGCTAATTTAAATTTAATTTTGTATTTGTAAATAGTGACAATTATTTCAGTTTTGGATTTGAGATAACGTTCCCATTCTCTGAAAAGGGCAGCATTTGTGTAACGGCATAAAGGAATAGCAAAAATTTAGATGACTTTTTTGTTTTCCACATTCATATTACAATATACATATTTCTGTAAAAGAGTATTACTTTATCAGCTTATGTTGGAAAATGACATGATAGCATGTCTATTCATCTTATGTTATTTGTAATTAATTAAATATCTATTAGAATATGATATATAATAAATGGTACATTGTTAAGCCAGTACCTTTACCTTTTTAAAACTGACTTCATATTATGTCCTAATTATTATATACTATAGTCAATGGATGGAACGTCTTTGTTTTCATATTAAACTATAGGTTCAAATATTATATATAAAGTGAGTATTTAATATCATTGAACATATTATTAAAGTTATATTGATACATTCATTAATTTGATTGACTTTTATTATCTTTATTGTCTCCTGATCTAAATACTTTTATTTGTATAAATATACAATTGCAGGACTCATTAACTTGCTTCTTACAGAAATGTTCTCTTTACTTGTAGGGTATTAATACAAGCCATTAAGCTAGAATTTCTTCTGGCAAAAACAATCCTAACAGATGGCAACTTTTCTCTCTATTAATTTTGGATTGGACATGTACTTTGGCTTGTTTGGTCGTGTCATAGTTGTAACATAACAAGAGTCATTCAAGCAAATACAATGACAATATAACCGTGGACATGTACAGTATGCAAATATATAGCCTAGCCTATCAAAACTACATAAAGATTTACATGATTTCCTATTGTAAATAGGAAGGTTAAGTGATCTATTAAAGCATAAGCTTCATTATAACTTATCTGGTATGTCTTTAAAGTTAATGCCAAATCTATGGCAAATATTTAGTCAGTTTTCTAAGTGTTTTATCTTGATATTTGAACGTTCATAGAAATTAGAATATATTGTTGTATCATTCAGATATCTGATCATGTTAGAAACAACCTTAATCAGCCCTTTTAAACCATGTAACTTTTGATTTTTGAATGTAGATGTGGGGCAGATGGGCTAATCTCCCAAAAAGCAACTTAAATATATAAGATATAGATTCAAGAGTAAAGCATACCTTTTAATCTCTTCTCCCTATTTTGGAAAAAATAACTCTATCATAATAGATCTGTAGATGTCAAGTCAAAATACATTTGAAATATTTGTCTTTTCATAATATATTTTTCCCATGCTAACCATTAATTTATTTATGTGTGCTTCTATATATAGTATAGAATTATCCTTATATAATCTTTTTTTTCCAAGGATTCCCCTTGTAGTTTGCCCTTTGAGCACTCTTCTACTCATTGCATTCTTTAAAAATAAAAAATAATACATTTAAATGACATCTTTTCAGTTAAACAATTAGCCAGTTACCTTAGATTTGAGCAGCATTTTCCAAAAATGCTACTTAGGAATAATTTATGGAATACCTGGCACTTAGCATTTTGTTGATGCCCTTCTAGATTAAAATTACCAGCAAATAAATTCCTTTTTATAATAGGGAATCTCAAAATCAGAAGGTAAGAAAAGCAAAACTCATTTTTCAGTATCAATATATTTAATCAAATACTTTACTTGAAAACAAGCTCTTACATATGCTTTATTATGAAGTGTGCATTAGTATTAGTGTCCCAGTGCCTTCTAGTTGATCTTAATTCACTTCTATTATTTTTTTCATACCTAGTAAGTTAATCCATCTTAATTACATATTTTAATACTTTATATATTTTGTACAAATCATCCCATTAAGAGGATGGAGAGAATGTAAATCAAGGTAATAATTTATCTAAGTTATCACTGTTCCCTGTTTAATATTAGGGTACTTTTATAACTTTAATTTATTTTAGAAGTGTTTATAACCCTGTAGAATTGAGGCCAAGTGTACTGTGAGGACAGCTGGACATGAAAGATACATTTTGTGATCTTTTCAAAGGGCTCTATCTGCCCGCTTTAGCAATTTGGGTTTTTCAGAGGGAGTTTAATATTTCTTCGTATTCTTTTTAAAAGCACAACATACTTGGTCATGACATCTTTGTTAGAATTGTTTTGGACATTAGATAATTTGTCATTAATTTTGTTGTTTATAATTAAAGTCATAATCATACTTCTAGAAATATTTGCTTTTCTTATTTTATCGTTATGTGTGTATGCCTTTAGTGAATATATTATCTTAATGCATTATTTCATTAATTTATTTAATGTGTTTTTTAAAACAAAATTTGCTTTCTAATTGCAGGTGGCCTGCATGCAGTTTATAAATGCCCTTGTCACTTCTCCTTATGAGCTTGATTTTCGAATACATTTAAGGAATGAATTTCTCCGTTCAGGACTAAAAACAATGTTACCAGTAAGTTGAATGTATACGTTTATTATGCTGATGAATTTTAATATTTTTTTCACTTCCACAAAAGTACTTGAAGCAGAGTAAATAAATGTGCTTTGCTATTTTGTTTTGTAAAGCATTAGACATTTTGTAAGCTTTTTTGTATTCCAGTAATAGCGTTCTCTACATACAAATGACGATTCCGAATTCAGCTAATAATGTGCCCAGAAGCTATGTGTTTTTGTTTTTTGTTGTTTTCCTCAAGTCAAGAGGGAACTTCTTTTCTTTGAATTTTGAATGTTGAAAACATGAGACTTTTTTTTTTTTTGCAGTTTCAATTTTCATTTAAAATTTTCTGCTTTCCTCTTTGATAACTTAGATTGATTTCATTGGTATTCAGGATAAGCATGCATAGAGTTTTGATTAGTATATGCCAGACACATTGCTTAAGAATGTTCCTCTTGTTACAAGGCTATAGGAACTTTTCCAATCAAAAACAATTTTGTTTCTTAAATTGAATGTGAATATTTGCTGTAATTATGACAGTGTTAAAAACATTTTTGAAACGACTTCATATGCTGAATCTTAAATGAGCACACTTATTTTTATAAATACAAATACAACTACTGTGGTTTTATATTTTATTAAGTATATTAACTGAAGAGTGACTATTGAAGACTATGGCATTGTTCAAGACAAGTAAAATTACGCTAGTGTCTTTAAGCTACTCAGAATATACCTGAGAGACAAGAAGTAAAAGTAAGGAAGTGGGGAAAAAGCACTGAGGAGAGAAAAACAACAACAACAACAAATGTCATTGAATGTGCGTGTGTGTGCCCATGTGTATGACCTAGTTTACCAGAAATACCCAAATTGGGGACATTTCCTGATGAGGAATCAGTATGTAGCATAAATTTGTAACATATGGTGGGTTACTTTTAACTGAAAGTAGTTGAAACCCATCATAATAAGTGGTGTGGTTGGACCTGTTAAACCCATTTTAATAAAATGTATGATAGGGTCCACCTGGTTTTGGAAATTTCTATGTCAATCCCACCTGAAGTGGTTCTTTCATTCCTGGCACCTAAAACCAAGGCATTGGATGCAGAGAATCAAAGCAACATTTTAAGTGACCCATCTAGAGATTCAGTGTGCAGTTAACTTAGGCACATTCACCAATTACAGTTAGTGTGACATATGATTACTCTTATTTTTTTTTTTCCACTAATTTTCTTTTCATCTTAAAGCCTGTAGCCTTAGGTAGCTAAAGATAATCTTATAGTCTTGATGGTAGTTTGCTTTTGAATTTCCTTCTTGTCTGTTTCCATGCTTGTTTTTACTGGGCTGGTTCTCTCTTTATGGTAGCGTCTTTGAAGACTTGTTGGCTGCAAGGGCTCTGTAGCATCCTCTACTCATTTACTAATATGCCACGTTTTCTGCCATAGTTGTTGCTCTTACTTTTCTGTCTTTCATTCCCCTGTATTTATAATTGAACATTCACTTTCTGCTTTATACTACTGAATGGCTAGTCAAGAGAATTGTGACTCTCATTTTAATTTATTTTAGTCCTCATTTTTCAGAAACGGTATGGTATTGTAGCCCTTGTCCTTAACCTTTTGCACTTTTGTCTGGGTACATTAATCTCTGCTGGGCTCAGTGGCCTCATGTTATTCATTTGGTTACACAGACAGCTAAGATTATGTGTCAGTGTTTCTAAGCTACACTTTTCCATTGGCCATGTAGCCCTATATAAAACTTTTTGTGGTACTGTGTGCTTCTTAATTTATATGTTCTTTTTTTAAATGAAAAATATTTTAAATTATGGATACAAAATAGTTGTACATATTTTTGTGGTAAAATTTATATTCGGCCTACCAAAGTGCTGGAATTACAGATGGGAGCCACTGCGCCTGGCCTAAGTTTTATATTTTTTTATAGAGACAGGGTTTCGCCGTGTTGGCCAGGTTGGTCTTCAACTCCTGGCCTCAAATGATCCACCCCAGCCTCCCAAAGTGCTGGGATCGCATATACAAGAGTAGAATCAGTATTTGGGCAGATAGACCTTGAGAAGATTAGAGATCATTTATTTAGAACTGTAGATTTCACTGCTGTTGTTTTAGTTTATCACAACTTGGGAGCAGGACAGAGTGGTCATGGGTTAACATATACTACATACCCCACATGTCGACTACTATCTAATTAACCTGCTAATGAACTAAATATTTAAATTTAAACCACTGGAATTTATAGTAACATTACATATCCTTTATATATGCAGTGAAGCTTAATAATATGGTCATAGATGAGCCTTTAAAAACATCTAGATGTGTATAAGAGACAGGCTTAATAATATGGTCATAGATGAGCCTTTAAAATCCTTACATTTTTTTCTATTTATTCTTTTTTTATATCCAGTTCTAACAAGAATTCCCTAATGTTCTAGAATACAGTATATTCAAAGCAGCAAATTAGATGTGACTAGGGTTAATTATTAATTGTTGGTATATGGATGAAAAATTATATGTATCTAGAATCATTATGAGTTGGGAAAAACTGGTTCTTAGTATTTCAGTAATCCTTGAGATCAACATTGTAGTAGAGTGAAACTTTTTTTTCATAATAATTATCAGAATCTTCAAGACAACGAATTTTTAAATTATATTCTTTAAAAATTTATTTTCAAGATTCCTGTCATCCCTATAGTTAAATTTTGATGTTGAAAAATAGTTTATATTTCATTTACATGGAAATTTCATGTCTGATAAATTTGCTTTAGTAATTTAGAATAAATGAGTTGTTACAAACTCTACAGTGAGTTTTAAAATAGGATTTTTTCTGTACTTAATTTACATTGATTTCTTCTGAAATTTTCCCCATTTGCCTTTTAATTAAATAAATTAAGAAAATATTAGTTAAATCAGATACGTGAAGGAAAAACATAGTAAGAAATGGTGTTGGTAGGCAGTAGGCATACTTTTATCTCTTTAAAAGTCTGAGAAACTCTTTCCTGTTTTAAAGACTCAATTTTGGTTGGTTGTTAATCAGTAGTGTACTGGCAATGGACTTTGATTTCCTTTGAAGTATACTATGTTATAGAAAATTACATATGTCAGGAATTCTGCAAAAAATAATTTTAGATCTATACAGCATGTCTTTTTAAAAAATAACAAGCATAGAGTGTTTCACATAATTAATTACAATGTATTTCAGTAACTTTTTGGTAGTTCACATTTTAAAACATAAAACTTCCGTGATAGATTTCCATTTACTTTTATAGGAGACCCATCTTATTATTTATTATTTGTACTATGTAAACATTTTTATTTAGTAAATGTTTATTTTATCAAGAATTTATGAATATTTCAAGGCTTGACATTTGGCTGAAAGGAAGTTTCATAAATATAAGCATATATATGTGTATGTGTATATGCATATATATTTACAGTAACTTCTCATTTAATGTCATTGATAGAATCTTGCGAACTGCACCTGGAAGCAAAACTGTATACAGTAGGTCCTTGAATAATGTCCTTTCATTATAACGTTGATGAGAAAAGAAAATTGGTTTTGCTATACATTTTTTGCTTCAAGTTGCAGTTTCCAAGAACTACTGAGGACATTAAATGAGGACTGACTCTGATAGACCTGGAGCGTTATTAATAAAGAATATTTATAAAATACTGCAGTTACACATGTCTAAATTTTATATTGTGCTATATGTGCTCATATACTATATATAGTATAAATAATGTCTGGATCTAATAAAGAACTAAATTGCACATTTAACCAGTTATTTTCACTGAAAATATTTTAATTATGCTGACTGATTTTCATGTTTTGTAACGTTCTATGCTAAATGGCAGTACTTAAATTTTTCTGTTTTTCTGACCTATTTGAAAGTGTTTAAGTTTTACGATTAATTTCTGAGAGAGAATATATGGTGACAAGAATAAGACATACTGTAAAATGTGTGACAGATTGTTTCTGCAGTGACCAGTGTATTGGGTTTGTCTGGCTTATGTAATTTTCTAAATAGCGTTCAGAAATCACCTGATAATATGACCCAGCAACGTTAGATAATTTTGCATTCTAATAAGTTTCTTCATTCCATTTCAAACTGGAAAACTAGAGCTAAAGCAAGTTATTACTAAAAAGGAAACCAAACATAAATATATTTACTTATGTTTGATATGAAATTATGTAGAAACAATTATTTTCATATGCTCTGCAGGTAAATTTTCAATAAATCATTATGTATGTGAGTGTTAGAAAAAAAAGCATCTAGAAATTGCTGAAATTTGTTTGGCTTCAGTAATAGCCATTACATATCTATAATAGTTCTATTGAATAAAGATAGAAACAAGAAATGTATCCCATTTTGTTTTATCGACCTAATTTGAAGTACACCATGCTTGCATTTCCTTTTAGAGTTCAAGCTCAGCTCTGAACATCCTAGTCCCACTTTCGGTATCACCCTTGAGCATCCACAGTTGTGATTATCGATTTGGGTTTTGAAAGCTGCAACTTAATGGACACATATTAAAAGATATTCCAGGTGATATATATTGAGCCCAACAATCTCTAGTGTGGCATGCTTCTAAATTTTTTATACTATTATTATGAAAATTATCAGAGGTTTGTAATGCATGTGCTTATAATGTATTACAAAAACATAACTTTTATGCCCAAGTTGGTATTTTGTGATTAGGCTAAGCAAAAATATAAGGTGGGGGAGGAGGTTAGATGTACAGCTTAATAAAAAGTCCAAACGCCTTTTTGCTTTAAAATCACAAAATATCTTTTAAAATAAATGTGTTTATACATCTTTTCACGCCATACTTGGGACTGTTGTGCTTGAATATATCCTTGCATTTGTTCTTCGTTAATACAATTGATCTGTATTTGCATTTTTTGCCAGAGGCATATGTGAATGTTCTGACTGCATGAGTTCTTTTGCAATCTTTGATTAGTGTGTTTAGTCAAAACGACAGCATTTAATTTGGGTTGTTAGCAGTTAGTTTTTTTCTGTTGTAGAACTGATCGCTAATTTTTTAATGTGAGTAATCAAAATGTAGGGCATGGAAAAAAATTAAGTGAATGCAATGAGGTCCTTTTATTTTGAAATAGAAAAATTCAGCTACATTTACTTTCAGAAAACCAAGTGCCCGCGTCAATATTTGAAATTGCTTCTGTGTTTATAAATGAATAATTGTGTTCTGCCCTTTATTACCTAAATATGCTGTTGTCAAACTGTTATTCATGTGTTAAGTTTTATGTTTATATATTAGGATCTAAAAGAAAAAGAGAATGATGAGCTTGATATTCAGTTGAAAGTATTTGATGAAAACAAAGAAGATGACCTAACTGAATTATCACACCGTCTCAATGACATTCGAGCAGAAATGGAATATCCTTTGACAAACCACAAAACAATTTTGTGTGCATTGTGAGAAAGGGATTTGTGGGCAATTTTGTGGACCATTATTAGAGTTCTTGTCTGTCAGCCCAATTTATATCCATTTATTTATATTAGAACCTTACTATAATGCTGTCCTTGAGATTCATGTTGAGGAATTGTCAGGCTGTCTTGATGATTTACACAGAGTGTATTGAAATCTGCACAATGGCTCACAGTATTATAGGTATACTCTGCTCAGTGGTCTTGAATAAAGAATAGCATAAGGTAATATATCTTACATGTACGGATTTTTTGGGGGAAAAGTTCACTGCGTTCGTATGTGACTATAGGTGAAATACTTATTCAGTTTATTAAATCAAGCTTCAGTGACTTAGAGATACAAGGCAATTCAAATAAATATCTTATTTTGTATTCAAATATTTGTGTTTCTTAACAATAACAAAAATGTTTAGATGCAGTAGTATCTGAATATAGCAAAGCTATGTGGTAGAAGCATCTGAGTCAAATATAACTAGCGTATAACCTTCCGACGGCAACAATTTTATATGAAATTATTTTAGATCTAAGAGATGGTTGTCATAGCATTGCTGGCCATTTGTTTCACACCTGTTATGTTTCTTACTTAATGGATTCCGGTGAAGTTGGGAAACATGTCAGAACCAAAGTGACCTTTGAGTTGGATTTTTTCTCAGTAATGTTTTCTTCCCTTTTCTGCTCCTCGCCCCCACTCCCCAAAGCTGGAAGTAATATTCCCCTCCTTGAAATACCCAAAGTACCTTGTTTGTTCTATTTTATTTATGTACACTTCTGTGCCCCTGTGAGATTGAGGGCAGAAATGTTATGTTTAATCTTTTTTCCTTCAATGCACCTATGAAAGTCTTACACATAGGTATTGGATAAGTGTGTGTGCAATGAATAACAATGTTATTATTATAAGGAATAATTTCTAGTAATTTTTATTCATCATTAGAGATGCCAGTCTACTGTGGCTTCTATAATATTAAATGTTTTTCATATCAATTAATATCTTGCTTTACATAGATTTCTCTTATAATCAAACTTCACCATAAAGCTATTTTTGGATCCATTGTGTAGCCATTTAAGGACCTCATGAGACTTTAGCACAACACTCTTATGTAGGGTCTAAGAAGTAAGCCATCGTATGCTTAATTCTACTTTGGAGAAAATGTTGACATTTGAGGTTATTTTAGGATATTAAATTACATCTTGTCTTTTATCTTTATTTTACCTTGGTTTTCCAGGTCCTCACTTTTATTACAAAAATGGATCCATTTGTGGAAATCTGATTTCTAGTTTACTAGAAGCATCTAAATTTCTGTCACTCTTTATATCTTGTCTCTACTTTTCATTTTTTATCAAATAATGAAATACAAATGAATGCAAACAATAATAATTGCAGATTTAGTAAGTATTTCATCTGGATAAAATAAAACTGATTTTGTGACCTTTTAGCAGTTTACAGCAGCTCATTTGCCTTCTATCTTATGTGGCAGTGAAAATAGAGTAGTAGTGATTTGCATAAATAATATAGGTCCTCTATCACAACTACAGGAAGATCAAAAGGAGACCATTTTCACTGATGGCATTGCTGTTCCAATGGTACCAGCTATAATCTGGACTTTAAAATATGTATAACGGATCAATTAAGATTTTGGCAGTCAGATGGTCTCGGACATGCTCTTGAGGTCTGTCTCTCTAGTTAAAAGATCAAAATGATTCCATAGAATCATTACTTTATGCAGATGTTTAAGTACTGGATCATAGAGTTGAAGGTTTAGAAATAGTAATGGAAGCAAGATTATAAGTCGATGTTTTACAAAGTTAAACTCCTTTGTTATGAATGAGACTCCCATCAAGAATCTTTAATATTTTTCCTTTACTTTCTACTGATATGAATGAAGTCTACCATCTTCTGTATAATATGCTGAAGGACACTGCTGCTGAAAATTACTTCTTATCCATTCTACAACATTTTTTGCTCATCAGAAATGATTATTATATCAGGTAAGAGGCAGTTCTGTGAGTACTATATTTATAATTTGAATTGGGTATTAAAGGAAAATGAACAATGTAGTGGGGCCTATGCACTATATGCATATATATACACAGAGGGTATAACAGTTTGATTCCTTTAGGTAACATTTTCTAAAAGGTGTTCATTTTTTAAAATTTGGCCAGAAGAGAGCGATGCACTTTTAAAAATGGGTACTCCAGTGATAGGACTTTGGTAGGAATGAACCCAACAGACTGCACTGGCCCTGCAATGAATTTTCTTTTCTAGATAGTGATATCACAGAAAAAGCACTAAAGATTCTGGGGTAGAACTTTAAAGGTTTTATCTTGTGCATATTAAGTAAGATTTTACTGTTATTTCTCTTTTTACAGTATTTATCTACTAATAAATGTGATCTTAACATCTAAGAAAATAATAGTGCTAATATTTCAATTTTATGTCTAGTAATATCATCCTTCAAAATAAATGAGTATGATAATAACCACTAAAGTTAAAAGTTTTATAATCTAGTTAAATGGGAATATATCGGAAAACCAGAAAGTTATGAAAGGGCTTCTGAGTGACTGAAATTATCCACAGGCTGGTGACCATGATATTATATTTAACTGTTAAAGAGACTCTTAGTTGTTCTTCATACTCTAATTTGTGTGAAATTCTGACAACCTGGGTTCTTTGATTTCTTAAAACCTGCTTGATTAAAGGGAAAAGGAAAGCTACCATGAGGTCAGCACAGTCTCAACAAAAATTATAGCTGTAAAGCAGCATAGAAAACTATTATAGTTCAGACCAGTACAATAATTTGATGGACATTGTGACATGACAGAGACATAAAAAATGTTTAAAATAGTAAATTTCGTGCTGTTTTTTAAACAGCAAGGCTGCTAATACGTTAAAAATTATTGTATTTTTAATTAAGTTCTAACAAATTTAAAAGGGGTACTGTGCCCACAGGTACTCAGTTAGCTGGGGAACATCATTTATGTGAAAGTATCCATTTCTCAGCAACTAAGTAAGAAGTTATTCTTATATGGCATGTTTTTCATCCTAAGAACATCCATGTGAGGCAGAAGTGTGACAAGCATTTTATTCCACTTAGGGATGATTAACCTGGCTTGAAAGGGAACAGCTGTGTTTTCCTTATTTATTGACTAGACTGAGGTTGTAATCCAGTATTATTTACTCTAGACCTGATGATGACTTGAAAAAACCCAGATGTGTAATATGTATTACTATTTATTCTTATTCTTGGGACCAGACCCATTACTAAAGACGTGGAAGAGCAATTAGAGTCTATTTGGCTTCATTTACAAACTTTTAGTAGGTTGGCTAGTTATCAGCACACTATATTTAGGGAAGTTTATATTGTAATTTGTCTATAGTCATACTTCTTACTACTGATTTTTCTCTGTTAAATTTATTATCCTCTGACAAATACTAAATCTTACCCAAATTTTAATGCAAAAGTGCCTTTTAAAAATTTTTGCAGTATGTGAAAGGTCATTTTTAAGGCCAGAATTACCTTGATAGATTACAGAATTAGGATATATTTTAAAACCTTTGACACTTTAAACAAATTGAAGCAATAGCCATGCATATTAAGTGTGTATGCTTTTATAAAATGGGTCTTTTAAAATGTGTTGCATAAATAGATCCTTGGATAGTCTTGTAGTATAAGTGGCTCTGTCCAGTTTTGTAAGCCTTTATAGCTATCTTGACTAAAAGTGCTGTAGTAAATTCAACACATTGCTTGCCACGTAATGAGAAGAAACTCATCCCTTATTGAAATTGAGAACCTGTGGATGCGTAGAACCATTTCTGTATCCATTAATGTAGGACTAACAGCTCATTTGTTTTTATTAACTTTAGAAAAAATAGCATAGGTACATAGAAAAGGTTGATAAGTATCTTTGAACACAAGCTTGAATCCCTGCAAACTAGATTATGAAGTCACTAGATGTAGTTGATTACATCACAATGGGTTTGGTACTGTAACAGCCAGACCATCCCTAAGCTTAGGCATACCTGTCCTGAGGAAGTGTAGTGGCTGCAGGATTTTTAAAACAACTCCAGAAAAAGACCTAGTTCTTCTAATACGTTGAAAGTCTTCTAAAGAAAATTGATTTGCATGGATAGAAAGGCATTCATGAATACTTTCTCTCTGTTTCAGACCACAATATTATAAAATAATTGAGGAATGCGTTTCACAGATAGTGCTACACTGCAGTGGTATGGATCCAGACTTCAAGTACAGGCAACGATTAGACATCGATTTCACTCACCTGATAGGTACGTATCATAATCCTCATTGTCCTCTGATTGCGTTTTATGCCTTCTGTATTATAAGCACTTTTTAAGTGAAGAAGTTCAGTAAGAAGTTTCAGTTCTTACTGAACTTCTATTCATATCTGGTAAATCATTGTGTCTGTGGGCACTCAATTGCTATAATTGTTAATTTTAATGATCATGAGAGTTCTGCCTGTGTGATTAGAAATATTAACCTATTTAGGGGGCCGGACACGGTGGCTCATGCCTGTAATCCCAGCACTTTGGGAGGCCGAGGTGGGCGGATCACGAGGTTAAGAGATTGAGACCATCCTGGCTAACACGGTGAAACACCGTCTCTACAAAAACACACAAAAAAATTAGCCAGGCCTGGTGGCGGGCGCCTGTAGTCCCAGCTACTCGGAGGCGGAGGCAGGAGAATGGCGTGAACCCGGAAGGCGGAGCTTGCGTGAGCCGAGATCATGCCTCTGCACTCCAGCCTGGGTGATAGAGCGAGACTCTGTCTCAAAAAAAAAAAAAAAGAAAAAAAAAAGAAAGAAATATTAACGTATTTAATAAGTTCCAACACTCCTGGAGGTAGTTTAAGCTTAGTGTCCCACAAGAACCCATTATATTATTATAGATGAATGCATTACTATTTAGAAACACGACTCTGAAATCTTTTCATTTTATACTGGTACTTTAGTGGTCTTATAGAAATACAGTGGGGTCTCATTATAGTTATGTTATTAATGCTCAAGTTTTAGAAAAGAAATACAGGCTCATTTCAATAACTTGAGACCTTCTAAGGCTCTCAAATGGATCAATTTATATTTTCATAGACCTTAGAGTTAGAAAGAATTTGAGGTGATCATATTCATCTCCTTAGATTGCTCCTTATATCATCCTAGACTGGTAGTTAGCGATACTTTTCAGAACAACCTCTGAAGGATGATCTGAACCTTCCCTTGTGAAGTGTGCTATGCTATCTAGCCTTATAGCTAAGCAGTCTTATTTATACTTAATTGGAATCACTGTCGTTAAGGTTCAAGCATGAACTTGTCTTATTTTTAAAGAAAGAAAACAAAAGCTATTGTATGCCAATTATATATTATTTTTTATTCCATAGCACAAGGCAGATATACAGTAACATTCAAAGATGGATAACTTATTATTTATGTATTAATTCTGTTTTAAATGTAATACGTACTTATCAGGCAATCTAGAGACTTATGTAAGTGACAAACCACCAATCACATTCGTGATCGCTCCCTTTTCAGCTTGGTACATTTCCTTATATCTCTTTCTTTATGACCTATCTATCTCTCTGAATGCTGATTTTTCTTGGAGTGTTATATTATGAGAGTTTTTCCATGTTAACCTTCAAAATGTGACTTTTGATGTCTGTGTAATATTCCATTTCGAGAAATACCATAACCATTGCAACCAGTCCTTTCTTTTTGTGCATTCACAATTGTTTTTAGATTTTCGCAGTTATAAATGAATGTGCTGTCAACATTCTTGTATATAAATGTTTGTCTTTTTCTCATTATTTCCTTAGGATTGATTTCCATAAGTGAGAGTATGAACCTTCAAAGGCCAAATGCTTTTCAGAAAGCTTGTGCTAATTTACCCAGCAGTGAATGTGAATTCTAGCCTCATTGCATATTTTTCAATGAGTTTGAAAAACAAGTTTATTTTGCATTTTGTTGAAGGAGTCATAAAGGACTATTTTCAAATATGTGTATTAGCTTATAATCCATTATAGACCATAGTTAGGACACACACGCTACTGTTGATTTTGATCTTATTAATCTTAAACATGGAGTTGTTGTCACCTCTCACACAATAAACTATAGTTTTTTGAAGTATTTTATAGTTGAAAAATAATTGAATACCTGTAAAAATAATAATTTAGTCAAGTAGTAGTCAGTATTCAACAGACGTTTGTTTTGTGTACTGTGTACCAGGTACTACGATTCTTTATCATTAATCAAAAGTGTTGGGTGAGGAGAGATGAAGGGATCAGGTGAGAGAGGATAGTCGGCATCATAAACCCATTGTGATGTTATCCACCTGTCATCTCTGTGATTGTGAACAAATCATTTAACTTCTCTAGGTTTTAGTTTCCTCAACTTTAAAATTGAGTAAGTCACATATATGAGTGGCTCTTAATAGTTTATGGTCAAAATCCTTTGTGAGAAGTTGACAAATGCTTGGAACTTTGATTAGAACACACATAAGTTCATATACACAAAAATTAGGTGCTGCAAGAACTTCTAGGAAATCCGTGGATCTGTATTTTAAGATGACTCGGACCTGAAGAGATTAGAGCCTCTTGTAATGTCACAATTCTTTAATCTGATATCTTTCATAAATCAAATTGTATCAGATCTCTGCCTAAAACTCTCTGATGCCTTTCCATTGAAATTTAAATTCAAAATCATTACCAACCGTGACTAGCACAGCTTAGATATGGCTGTTCTTTGACTTCATCATTTCCTACTTTCCTCCTCAGTTGCTTTAAACAAACAAACCAGCTTTATTGAGGTACATTTGATGTAAGAAAAACTACCCATATTTAAGGTATAGAATTTGATAAATTTTGCTATTAATATAGACACTTAAAACCATCATCAATGTCAAGATAATAATTCTGTTACACCCTAAAGTTTCTGCATTGTCCTTTTAGTTCTTTCTTTCCATGTCTACCACATCTTCCCATCCTGGGATATTACTGATCTCTCTCTTACTAGTTACATTTTATAGTCTCTCTTATTAGTTGCACTTTTAAAAATTTTATAAAAATAGAAACATACAGCATATACACTTTTTGCCTGTCTTCTTGCCTTCAGCATAATTATTTTGAGATTCATTCATGTTGTTGTATTGCCTGTATCAATAGTTCATTCCTTTATATTGCTGAGTGGTATTCCAGTATATGGATATACCACAGTTTGTTTATGTATACCCTTGTTGATGGCCATTTAGGTTCTTTCCAGTTTGGGATTACTATAAATAAAACTGCTGTGAATATTCACATACAATTCTGGGTACTGGTATATATTTTTATTTCTTTTTGATAAATAAATGTAGAATGGCTACAGAATAGAGTTTATATGTACGTAAAATAATGAGAGATACAATATTGCCCAAAAGTTTTTCTTCAGTTATTTATATTCTGAAGTGTTTGATTTGACTTGAGAAGTCTGAAGTCTGTTTCCTTATGTACATGATACATTTTGCCCCAGATCAGAAGTAAAAATCTTTTCAAGAAGAAGCCTGAATTATCGAATATTATTCTGTCTCTCTCTAGCTTTTCTGTGAGACAGTTTTGAATCTTGCTAAGACTATTCATATCTTATTAACATTATTAAGGTTAAACATGGAGTCTTTGCCACCTCTCCACCCATAATAAACTATGGGGTTTTGAAGTGTTTTATAGTTGAAAAATAATCGAATACCCATAAAAATAATTTAATGAGATATGTTTATGGATGCTTAGTTTTGTGCCTTCACAATACTATCATTGAATTCAGTTAGTATGCTAAACAAAGAATATATGATATTTATGTTTTGTGTGTAGTATAGATCAATTTCCATTTAGTAACAATTGACGTAAAAATGATAGTCTGCATTGCAGAGTTATAGGCTAGAAGACATCTTTTGTCTAGTGATCTCATGCCATAATTTTGAATCACTTTTGGTTGATCTTAATAGATTCTTGTGTGAACAAGGCTAAAGTTGAAGAAAGTGAACAAAGAGCTGCAGAGTTTTCAAAGAAGGTAAGCTTATAAAGTATTAGCCATAATCGTTAAGTTAATAATTTAATCACAGTAATACTCTACTTTCTTTATTAATGTGAGGCCTTCTAAATGTTTCATTTATGTAGTACTTTATATTTTTGGATTCAAACATAGCCATGGAATATTGATTTATCTCCTTATAAGGTAAGGTTACTATTGTTCTCTCCTCATCATGTTTAATCCATTATGGAAGAAAAACACTAGCCACATTATACTAAAGTGATACATGAAATCAAATTACATTGCTGAAAGGGTATAGTTGGAAGCAATCAACCAAAATAAATTCTCCCATTGCTTTCCTGCAGCTGTCACTTGCAGTAGGTAGCTCTTTGGAGAACTGTGAGATGTTTAGCTAGTCTTTTCTGTTGTGGTCTTTTGTGTCAGTGCTATTGATAGCAATAACATGTTGCAGTGTTTTCTCTCTTTCTCACTCTCTTTCTCTCTCTGTTTAGACTTAGCTTCTTTGAATTTTGTAATTATCATTTTGTAAGTGATGCTGCTACTTCATGTAGGCCTGGTGGAATTTGAGGATCCCTTTCTGTGTTAATGTCTTAAATGCCTTTGAGTAAATGCCAGCTTTATGAATATCTGAATTGTATTCAGATCTAAGCTTGTCTTTTCCTTGTTTCATGGAAGCATAGCTATAATTTTATTAGCTTATACCACAAGTTTCTCTTTTTCTGTTCTAGAGCCTATTAAGCATTAGCATAGTATTTCTCTCCTGTTGGGTGCAGGCAGAAGGATTGAAGCACACGTCGAAAAGCTCTCCAGTTTTCAGCCTTCTGACAGCAAGATAATGTGCTTACATACTGCTGTCTCTTCAAAGTTATGACTTACCTTGGAGATTAGATAATCACTTTTGCTATCACTTTAGAAATTATAGAGTATTACTGAAGAAGTTACTTCAGGGCATCTGAAGAAATGTCTTTGCTCTTTCAGTTACTAGAATAGATTTTAAGAGCTTGAGCATAAAATGTTTGTGTGGAGCTGTCATTTTTATTGGTGAAAGAAAATGCATGCTTTTTGATTAATAGACCTTTATATTTCTAATGTTCTTGTTTTAAGCAGCACATTTAAAATTCCCTTTGAAAACCTTAGAATCTCCTTAAGTTTTGGCTGGCACTGTGATTACATACTACAAGACTGGAGCAAATTGTGACTATCTGTATGGTAAAGTTTTTTTGTGAGCATATGTATTATGGAAAAAGGAGTCCTGAAGTAATAGAAAAGAAATTTCAGTGTTTGATGCTTTAGCTTCATCACCAACATTTAGAATGAAAACCTGTATGGTCTCCCAGTGGTTAGTTACATGCATCCCCTTGTTCTGGGTCATTTTAAGAGTCAGTATAAAGTCATTTTTTAACAAGTGCTAGAATGAGAGGCAGTAGTTGTGAGGTCTGATCTCAGCTTTTCCACTAATTAGCTGTGACTTTGGGTAAGCCGCTTACTCTCTTTAGATCTTAGTTTCTTCATCATTAAAAGGAAAGAATAAAATTAGTGGACTTGTAAGAAGACCTCTTCCAGCTCACATATTTCAGGCTTCTGTGATCCCCATTTGCTGTGTTTGCAGATTAAGGTAATTTTAAATTAAAAGCAGAAACACTGTGTGCCTCTCCTCCAACATACTAATAAACCATTTATAGAGGAGAAAATGTGTATAGTGTGCTCGTGTAGGTGCCATGATTTAGAAGCACATAGGAGAAGCTAACTTTAGGAGTGGGAATGGGAGTACAGATTGAGATAAATCTTAACACGGATAGTAGTAAAGGCAAACAAGCTCACATTGGAGGACATCCATCTTCTTAATGAGGTAGGAAAACAAGGTCATTGACTGAAGGATATATGGGTCCTTCCCTCCAAGGATCTGGGGTAGGTTTGAAATTTAAAGAAATTAGAGAATATTTGGACCAGGATCTGTGGGACAATTTCCAGGGATTCAAGGAGAGATGAATAAAAGCATTTCAGGTTCGACCCAAAGAGTATTATTATCCAGTTTGGTCACCTACTCTTCAGACTTAGATCAGAATGGCATTTTATAATTTCCAAAGGTCAAAGCTACTATGAGGATGAATATTTGTTAACACTAAACATACTTTTGTATTGTTCCGCAAACTCTAAGATGGTTTTGGGCAGTAAGATGTATCACTTTTAGAAACAGAAATAACATTGTTAGAATAATGTATAGACTTCTAAATTGACTTGAAACAACATTGACAATAAAGGGCAAATAAAATGTTCTATAGCCAGACCCAGGCAGTAGTCACTGGAAATATGTAGGCAGGTTTGTGCCTGCTTAGAGCCCTGTCTGAGGTAAGGCTAAGGCAGGATACAGTGAATAAATATTAACCATTCAGAGTCTTTTTGGCTTAGCACCCCTTATTTTAACCTCTAGTTTTTCCTTTCATAACATGCTATACAAATGTTTTGGTTAACCATCTGAATGAGACTGCTATTAGGGCATTCTACTGTCAGAGTTTGTGAAGTACTGCTTTATGGATTCTAGACAACTAAGATTGCAATAGAAATAATTCCAATTTGTATTAATATACATACATTTGAGCATTCTAAAAGCGCAATTTATTTTCAAGATTAAATATAGTTAAGGAGTTGAAACTGCTTGATGGTTTATTTTTAGATGTCATTTTCTAATTCAGTAAACTTAGAAGTATGGGATGAGGCCACACATGGTGACTCACGCCTGTAATCCCAGCACTTTGGGAGGCCAAGGCGGATGGATCTCCAGAGGTCAGGACTTCAAGGGCAGCCTGGCCAACATGGCGAAACCCCATCTCTACTAAAAATACAAAAATTAGCCAGGTGTGGTGGTGCACACCTGTAATCCTAGCTACTTGGGAGGCTGAGGCAGGAGAATTGCTTGAACCCAGGAGGTGGAGGTTGCAGTGAGCTGAGATCATGTCACTGCACTCCAGCCTGGGCGACAAGAGTGAAACTCTGTCTCAAAAAAAAAAAAAAAAAAAAGTATGGGATAAAATATTTTTAAAATTATTAATTCTAAAATTGAATTTTCAATAACAGAACAATAAAAATGTCCATTATGTGGGAAGAGAGACTTTTCAGTCTACCTTTTCGTCTTTGTATTTTTTTTCAGAAGTGAAAATGTGTTTTCTTACCTTGGGTAGGGGGCATATTTCTTCTTTACTACCGCCACAAGCAATACCCTACCTCCACTTGGATACTTAATTGTTATGAAAATAATTACAAGCTGTGATTTTCTGAGTGATCTGGGAATTCAACTAAGTAAATCTTATTTAATACATAATGTTCTTTAAAGCTTTCTCAAAACTATATTATTAACTGTACATTGATGGTGGTGATCATTGCAGTTCGATGAAGAATTCACAGCTCGACAGGAAGCTCAAGCAGAGCTTCAAAAAAGAGATGAGAAAATCAAAGAACTTGAAGCAGAAATCCAGCAACTTCGAACCCAGGTAATGAAAGAAGATATAGACTTTGTGTCATGTCACAGCGAGTTTGATGGTAGAAAATTGTCTTGTTAGATAGAAGGAAAAATGTGACCAGAAGCAGACTTTTTGGCAGTTTTACATTTTCATTGAAATAACTCTACAGATTTTATATTCCAGGACAATAAATCATTTTAATGCTTGGAAAAAAAGTAAAGCATTAGTTGCTCAAATGGCCTGGAATATTTTTAACAGAATATATTACAGAAGCAAAAGTGTTTTTGAGATGAAACTTTCATGATGATTTAAAAAATTGGGTACATACTATTTTCTTTCAAAAAGAATGTAGAAATAGTCATTAATTGTAATTATGCCAAAAGCTTCTCTTGAGATCTCTTTGAATCTCAAGTAAATTTCCACCTACATTCCCTATGGTGAAAAGCTCCCATATATACTTAAAATTTCAATTAGGGTGTCTAAACTTTCAAACTGATTGTGTATTCTCCTCAATATACTTTATGTCTTAAATGAATATTAAGAAATTGAAGATGGGCCAGGCACGGTGGCTCACGCCTGTAATCCCAGCACTTTGGGAAGCTGAGGCGGGCAGATCACGAGGTCAGGAGATCAAGACCATCCTGACTAACACTGTGAAACCCCGTCTCTACTAAAAATACAAAAAAAAAAAAAAAAAACAAAAAAAATTAGCCAAACATGGTGGTGGGCTCCTGTAGTCCCAGCTACTGGGGAGGCTGAGGCAGGAGAATGGTGAGAACTCAGGAGGCGGAGCTTGCAGTGAGCTGAGATCACGCCACTGCACTCCAGCCTGGGTGACAGAGTGAGACTCTGTCTCAAAACAAAAACAAAAACAAAAAACAAAAAAACAAAGAAATTGAAGATGATGTCTTAACATAGTGGGTACTCAGTAGATATTTGTGGATTGACTAGGTCTGTTTCCACCAATCTCGTGAAAGGTTACTTCAAAAGTCACCAACAAACTCCAAAATACCCAATCCAGGGGCCTTTTCCTTCCCTTAGCCTGTATTACTTATCTCTAATATTTGATCATTTCTTTTCAATAAATTAATCTCTTTCTCTGTCTCTTTCCCTCCCTTTTTCTTGGACTTCTTTTTCTACATGTTTGAGAACTTAGTTTCTCCTTATTTTTTCATCCTTATATGGTGACCTTCCACAATATTCTGTCCTCTGCTCTTTTCTGTGATTTTTTTTTTTTTTTTGCTGTACTATTCCATTCAGTATTATACATTCACATATCCCCTTTTAGTAGGTGTCAAGTCTCTGGAGTTTGTCTTCTAATTCCAGCTCTTGATTAGCTGGCCCCATAGGATGGTCCTGTTGCATGTTGAAATCAAACCCAGTTTTGTGGTTTTCTCTCTTTCCTCAAACCAGTTTGTTGTCCATTCCTATTTAAATTTTACTACCAATTTTAAAGATGGTGAAGCTGGAGTTTTCTTTCCCTTTTCCTTGCCCCACCCACTGACAAATTAAGCTAGTCACTGTTTTATGTCTGTTCTTTCTTCAACTCCACTCATACTACACCTCTTTGCATCAAAACCCAGAAACCTCCAGGTTCACTCTCTTATGATGTCTCGTCTGGACTATTACAATTGTTGCCTAACTTTTCTCCCTCCTCAAATTCATCCTTTATGTCAGTGGCAAATTAATCTTCCTGAAACAATTCCCTGATTATTGTCACTCCAGGCTTTAATATGTTCACTTGTTGCCTATTGCAGTCAGGATTAAATAAAATCTCCTTACCAGGAATGTTAAAGACGCTCTGGCATGGGTTTTTCCTCCCTTATCTCCCCTTTGCAGCCTGGGCTCTGACTGCTCCCCTAACTACGGCCTCCGTTGCAGCTAAGTCACCTTTCCTCCCTTCACATTTGGAAATTACTGTCTCCATACTTAACCCTTCTGCCAGCATTTCCCAGAGATTAGTTACAGAAATGACGATAGGTTGTTCATGACGAAAGCATTCCATAGTCCTATAAATTGAGTACACATGTTCTCATCTTGGAGATTCATAATACTCATTGGCATATTAAAAGTTCCAGATATTTTACATTGAAGAAACCTGCCTACCTCTTTTTCATATCGATTTCCCATACTCATTTGACCATGGCACCTTTTATCTCAGAGCACCCTTCAACATCTCCAGGAAATAATGTTTTCATAGAGCTTAGTAGAGAAATGTTGGCATATATTATTCTCTGTCAGAAATTCCCTCCTTTGCTCATCTGTGTATGTGAAACATATCCTTTAAGGAGAAGCTCATTAAAACATTGTTTGGAAAGCTTCACCAAAAACTCCATTAGCGAATTTCTCTGAACTTTCATATCACTTTTCTAGACCACTAGTCATGGGATACTTGTGTGCCTGCTCTATTCTGCTAGAGCATAGACACCTTGAGGACAGTGTATTTCTTATTGAAGGCCCCACTGTACCTTGCACAGGCCTTTACCACACAGTGAGTAGTTACTTACTTATGGTTAAATTAACTGTAAAAAGTGCAGAATCACGAAGCACTCTCAACTCCTGGCCTCAAGCATTCCTCCTACCTTAGCCTCCTGAGGAGTAGCTGGGATTACAGGTGCAGGCACAGGGCTGTATACTTTCTAGTGTGCACAAAATAATGTCAAATACTAAATTATTCATTTACCATATTCAATTTACAATATGATGTGGTAGCCTAATTTAATTATTCAATTCCTAATTGTTCATGGGAGGCAAAGGAAAGGCTGATATAATTTGATTTTTAAAGGCTGGTAGCGTTTAATGTCAATATTTGAGATTCCTTATTAAATTTGTAAAATAAATATATTTAACTTGAGTAAAATTTTATTTAAATAGTAGCATTTTGTGGTTGTATAAAATTCCGAGAATAAGTATGATCTAATAGAGGTGAAAAATTGAATGATGTTTACAAATGTGTATTACTTTGAATCATGTTGTCCATTAATTAAAAAATGGGACACACATTTTGCCTTTCAAAGTATGAAAAACATCCTTTCATACATAAAATTTGTAGGATAAATTACTAATTTTCTGAACCTTTAATTTTGCCACAATTACTTTTGTCTCAGTTAAGACTATAAAATCAGACTGTTTTCTATAGTTTTGCTACTTTAAAAGTAAAATTAAAATAATTTTACGTATTTTAATCTTGTCTTTCTTTCTAGCCTCAGAGAGAATTGCATTCCAGGAAAGGATGGTCATTTGCTAAGCATAGAAACACTTTAGTTGTATGTATGTATATACATACATTAACATTCATCTATGTGAACAAACTAGTGTGAGTGAATATTATGGGTAACCTTTCCATGATCTTGTCTACCTATGAGTGTTAGCTTTAATATTTTGGTAAATAGGTTAGTCCTTTCAACTGGTTGTTCCAAAAATTTGCTTCAATTTGCTTTCCAAATATATGTATGGCCGTGTACGGTGGCTCACGCCTGTAATCGCAGCACTTTGGGAGGCTGAGGTGGGCAGATCATGAGGTCAGGAGTTCTAGACCAGCCTGGCCAACATGGTGAATCCCCACTTCTACAAAAAATACAAAAATTAGCCGGGCGTGGTGGCGGGCGCCTGTAATCCCAGCTACTCGGGAGGCTGGGGCAGGAGAATAGCTTGAAACCGGAAAGCGGAGGTTGCAGTGAGCTGAGATTGCACCACTGCACTCCAGCCTGGGCAACAAGAGCAAAACTCTGTCTCAAAAATAAAATAAAGTAAAATAAATAAATAAAGATATTTATAAATTTAGTTAGGACAACTAAATAATCCAAGTAGAAAATTTGTATTAATAAAGGTGAGAGGACTAGGCACAGTGCCTCTTGCCTTTAATACCAGCACTTCAGGAGACCAAGATGGGAGGATTCCGTGAGTCCAGAAATTTGAGACTGGCCTGGGTCACATAGCGAGACCCCATCTTTAAAAAAAAAGAAAAAAAATTAGCCTGGGTTAGTAGTGCATGCCTATAGTCCCAGTTAGTCAGGAGGCTGAGTTGAGAGGATCACTTGAGTCCTGGAGTTCAGGACTGCAACGCACTATGATTTTGCCGCTGCACTCCAGCCTGGGCAACAGAGCAAGACTGTCTCTGAATGAATGAATGAAAGAATGAGGACAAAAAGGACACTATCCCAAGAAATTTAATTAACTTTTTTTGTTGTTCACTGAAAATTTGTTTATTAAGTTGTTAATGTTTTACAGAGTTAGTTCAATATTTTATGGAACTTAAAATCCTGAATTTCCCCTCAATAATACAGATGTCTGTAATACAGACATTTGTACAAACTACTACAATTACTGATACCTAATATAATTAGACTTCTATAACTTCCATTTGTCAGGTAAATAAAACACCTCTCAAAGTTACCACAACTTTAGGAGTTCACAAATTCCTATTTCTGCAGTTTTTCATTAGTACATTTTAAACTTTCTTAAAAGAGGAAACCAAAACCTCCAAATCAGAAACCTTAATATGAACCAACATTGAGAAATAGAGTAGTGTAAGAAGCTCTTTTATTCATCACAGGGAAAAGAAATACAGAATATATTAAAAGCTTTAATATGAACCAACATTGAGAAACAGAGTAATGTAAGAAGCTCTTTTATTCATCACAAGGAACAAAACTACAGAATATATTTACTAATTCATTTTCCACTAAAGAGAATACACTTTGTATTTAGAGAAATAAATGCTTATTTACTGGGAGTTGCTTTTGGAGAATGATCCATAGTTGCCCTATCAGTGATCAGATATTGATACCAGGGTCCATCTCTTCTCTTCTAGATTAATCTTTGTACTTCCAGCTCCTTTATCTGCAGTTAAGCCTTTTCAGTTTCAGTCTGAAGGATAGCCATTGTTCTTTTGTAATTATTTTCAGGATCATCATAGAAAATATGGACAATCCATCTCAATATAGGATGCTTATAATATTCCCATTGTTCTGGGATATAGCCTTCTGGAATTTCTACTAGTTCAGTTTCTCCAATGAATACATTCACTAGAGTTTCGCCAATTGCCACTGGAATCCCTGTAAACAAAATGTAGAATTTCAATAAATTCAAAAAACACCTATTGTAGAATCCAGAAAGTTTCATGATAAATAGTCTTTTCTCATGGTCTCCACTGTGTTAAACAGGAGTGACAGCTTTAACAGAGCCATGGGTGAGGAAGCTGCTGAATCCCAGTGGAGTGTCAAGGCACTGGCCAGAGAGCTGCCACTTCAGTGACTGAGGCCTGTTGCAAAAAACTCATGGCTGCCATGACTGCCTTAATTAGTTTTAAATGTTTCATTCAGTTAATCTAATGTCATATCTTGATTAAAACAGATGTATGTTCGTTGGTAGTGGTTTCATAAGAATGTTTATAATGAACAGCTCTACTTTTTCATATATATTTATTTAGCAAAGTGAACCATTGTGATCAGTAATGGTTTAAGGAATGGATATAGATTAATCATCTCTAAAAAGAACGTGATATGGCATGCAATGTTCCCTTTCATCTGTTATGCATTGTCATTAGAGAATGAGCTTGAAGTTACTTTGTGATAGAAATGTGATATCCTCCTCATAATCCTATCTATTTGAATTAATTGTACTCATTGTAAATGGCACCCATTCATGAAGAGACAGTCTTTTATATTAGAATGAGGATGGTATTGGATGTGAGAAGAACCACTTTGAAATTCTAATCACGTTCAGACTCTGAAACTTTTGGTTAGTCATTTAACTTTTTTTGCAGCTAACAGTTTCCTCATCTTTAAGCAGTGAAATAAAGGTGAGATAATAATGCTCTATCTGTATTAAAAGGTTATAATAAGGATCAAAAGAAATAATAAATGTAAAAATGTTGATAAGCATATATTACTATGGAAATGGATGCTATTGAGTATTTGTTATTGGTGTTAGAAGCCAGCTAAGTTACTAGAGCCATGAAACAGACTCTTTGTATAAAGCTAATTAGCCCCCAAGGAAATTGAATCTCTAACCTTGTATTTATTATCCCATATTCAAACCCAACTAATCTAACTGGCCCAAGCCATATACTGTACTTCTTTTTTGCATATATTTATAAAGAAAGTTAATTTTTAATTATTTTAGAGGAGTATTTCAGAAAATCTTGGAAGATACTGTATTAGTCCTTTCTCACACTGCTATGAAGAAATACCTGAGACTGGGTAATTTATAAAGGGAAGAGGTTTAATTAACTCACAGTTCTGCAGAGCTGGAGAGGCCTCAGGAAACTTACAATCATGGTGGAAGGGGAAGCAAACACATCTTTCTTCACATGGCAGCAGCAAGGAGAAGTGCCAAGCAAAAAGGGAAAAGCCTCTTAAAAAACCATTGGATCTCATGATAACTCAAGAATTATCAATTATTCGTTATTCAGTTATCTCCCCTGATCCTGCCCTTGACACATGGGGATTATTACAATTCAAGATGAGATTTAGATGGGGATGCAGAGCTAAACCATATCATTCCGCCCCTAGCCGCTCCCAAATCTCATGTCCTCACATTTCAAAACACAATCATACCCTTCCAACAATCCCCCAAAGTCTTAACTTATTCCAGCATTAACCCAAAAGTCCAAGTCCAAAGTCTTATCTGAGACAAGTTATGTTCCTTCCACCTATGAACCTGTAAAATCAAAAGGTAGTCACTTCCTAGATACAATGGGGATACAGGCATTGGGTAAATACACCCATTTCAAATGGGAAAAATTGGCCAAAACAAAGGGGCTACAGACCCTATGCAAGTCTGAAATCCAGTAGGACAGTCATTAAACCTCAGAGTTCCAAAGTGATCTCCTTTGACTCCATGTCTCATATCCAAGACATGCTGATGCAAGAGGTGGGTTTCCACAAACTTGGGCAGATTTGCCCCTGTGGCTTTGCAGGGTGCAGCCCCCCTCCTGGTTGCTTTCATAAGGTGGTGTTGAGTGTCTGTGGCTTTTCCAGGCACATGGTGCAAACCATCAGTAGATCTGCCATTCTGGGGTCTGGAGGATGGTGGCCCTCTTCTCACAGCTCCGCTAGGCAATGCCCCAGTGGGGACTCTGTGTGAGGGCTCCAACCCCACATTTCCCTTCTGTACTGCCCTAGCAGAGATTCTCCATAAGGGCTCCGCCCCTGCAGCAAACTTCTGCCTGGACATCCAGGCGTTTTCATACATCCTCTAAAATCCAGGCAGAGGTTCCTAAACCTCAGTTCTTCACTTCTGTGTACCTGCAGGCTGAACACCACGTGGAAGTTGCCAAAGCTTGGGGCTTACACCCTCCAAAGCTATGTCTCGAAATGTACCATGACTCCTTTTATCCATGGCTGAGGTGGCTGGAATGCAGGGCATCAAAGAGACTGCACACAGTGGGAGGGCCCTGAACCTGGCACAGGAAACAGTTTTTCTCCCCTAGGCCTCCAGGCCTGTGATGGGAGGGACTGCCATGAAAGTCTCTGACATGCCCTGGAGACATTTTCCTCATTGTCTTGGTGATTAGCATTTGGCTGTTCATCACTTATGCAAATTTCTGCAGAGGGCTTGAGTTTCTCCCCAGAAAATGGATTTTTCTTTACTACTGCATTGTCAGTCTTCAAATGTTTTTAAACTTTTATGCTCTGCTTCCTCTTGAATGCTTTGCCACTTACAAATTTTTTTCTGCCGGATACCCTAAATCATCTCGCTCAAGTTCACAGTTCCACAGATCTTTAGGGCAGGGACAAAATGCCACCAGTCTCTTTGCATTGCAAGAGTGACCTTTATTCCAGCTCCCAACAAGTTTTACATCTCCATCTGAGACCACCTCAGCCTGGACTTTATTGTTCATATCACTGTCAGCATTTTGGTTAAAGCCATTCAAAAAGTCTGTAGGAAGTTCCAAACTTTCCCACATTTTCCTATCTACTTCTGAGTCCTCCAAACTATTCCAGCCTCTGCCTGTTACCCAGTTCTAAAGTTGCTTCCACATTTTTGGGTGTCTTTACAGAAGCACCCCACTATCCAGTGCCAATTTACTGTATTAGTCTATTCTCACACAGCTATAAAGAAATACCTGAGACTGGGTAATTTATTTATTTATTTATTTATTTATTTTATTATTTCTTTGAGACGGAGTCTCCCTCTGTCACCAAGGCTGGAGTGCAGTGGTGCAAGCTCAGCTCACTGTAACCTCTGCCTCCTGGGTTAAAGCGATTCTCCTGCCTCAGCCTCCTGAGTAGCTGGGATTACAGGCATGCGTCACCATGCCAGGCTAATTTTTGTATTTTTGTAGAGACAGGGTTTCACCATGTTGGCCAGGCTGGTCTTCAACTCCTGACCTCCGCTAATTCACCTGCCTCAGCCTCCCAAAGTGTTAGAATTACAGGCGTGAGCCACCACACCTGGCCAAGACTGGGTAATTTATAAAGGAAAGAGGTTTAATTTACTCAGTTCTGCAGGGCTGGGGAGGCCTCAGGAAACTTCCAGTCATGGCCAAAGGGGAAGCAAAACACATCCTTCTTCACGTCACAGTAGCAAGGAGAAGTGCCAAGCAAACAGGGAAAATCCTCTTATAAAACCATCAGGTCTTGTGAGAGCTCGCTCATGATCACGATTTGGGTGGGAACACAGAGCCAAACCATATCAGATACCAACTTTCCTAGCATTTGTATGGTAACAGAAGTAGTCACTGTCCAGAATTTATAGTGCTTATTAAAAGTCTACACAAGTCTTTTTCATATACTGTTAAACCCTTAGATCTCGCTAAATATTTAGATATTTTAGTAATATCTAAAAAAGTGTATATAATCTTAAAACATAAGATAAACTACAAATATCTATTGATATACATTTCTTCAATTTTTCAATTATATTTTATAAGCATTTAAACTTTGATTATTTATATTTCAGGCACAAGTACTCTCAAGTTCATCAGGAATTCCAGGTCCTCCTCCAGCACCTCCATTGCCAGGTGTAGGGCCGCCTCCACCACCACCAGCACCACCTCTACCTGGAGGAGCTATTCTTCCTCCACCACCACCGCCTTTACCTGGAATGATAGGGATACCACCACCACCACCACCACCACTTTTATTTGGGGGACCTCCTCCACCACCACCCCTTGGAGGAGTTCCTCCTCCCCCAGGAATATCACTTAATCTACCTTATGGAATGAAGCAGAAAAAAATTTATAAACCTGAAGTGTCCATGAAGAGAATCAATTGGTCAAAGGTAATACTAAAACTAGAGTTTTTTTACTTTATCTAGCTTTTGTTGATCATTGCTATGTGTATGTATTGTTTAATGTTTGAGGGTATGACTGCTGACTCTTTCCGTTCCTTTGTGAGTTCATCATTTTATGTCCATCTTTCAATTTAGGCTCCAGATAATTGGAAACTCTCCAGATAGTTTGACATTGTGAAGTAGGCAAAAGGAAAATCTAAGTGATGTAGAGAATAATATTTGAAATATACCACCAAATGAAAAGCAATTTTGATTCTTTTAACATAGCTTTTCTTTAAAAAAATTTTTATTGATGTGTAATATTTGTACATATTTATGGGGTACATGTGATTTTTGCTACATGCATAGAATGTGTAATGATCAAGTCAGGGTATTTAGGATATCCATCACCTTTAACATTTGTCATTTGTTTTTGTTGAGAACATTCAGATCTTCTCTTCTAGTTATTTTGAAATGTACAACATATTGTTAAATATGGCCACTTTACTGTGCTATCAAATGCTAGAAATTATTCCTTTTATCTAACTATATGTTTGAACCCATTAACCTATCTCTCTTCACCCTCCCACCTCCCACACACACCCTTTCCAGTCTCTGGTAACTATCATTCTGTTCTCTACCTTCATGATATTCACTTTTTAAGCTCCCATGTATGAGTGAGAATATATGATATTTGTTTTTCTGTGTCCAGCTTTTTTCACTTAACATAGTGATCTGCAATTCCATATATATTGCTGCAAATGACAGGATTTCAGTCTTTTTTATAGTTGAATGGTATTCCATTATGTTTCAATACTATATTTTATTTATCTATTCATCTGTTGATGGTCACTTAGCTTGATTTCATATCTTGATTTCATATCTTTTCCATTCTGCCTAGTGCTGCAATAAACATGAGGATGCAGGTATCTCTTTGATATACTGATTTCCTTTCCTTTGTATAAATACTTAGTAATCAGATTACAGCATTATTGTGTGGTAATCCTGTTATTTAGGAGCATTATTGTATGGTAATCCTATTATTTACATTTTTGAGAAATCTTTATTTTGTTTTCCATAATGGCTGTACTAGTTACATTCCTAACAATAGTATATGAAAGTTCTCCTTTTTCCACATCTTCTCCAGCATTTTGTTTGTCTTTTTGATAATAGCTATTCTAATAGGCATAAGATGCCAGTAAGATATCTCACTGTGGTCTTGATTTGTATTTCTGTGGTGATTAGTGACGTTGAGCACATTTTCATGTATCTTGGCCATTTGTATATCTTCTTTTGAGAAATGTCTACTCAAATTATTTGTCTACTCTTTAATGTGATTATTTGTTTTGTTGCTGTTTTTTGGGTTTCCTGTATTTTTTGGATGTTAGTCCAGTGTTGGATAAATAGTTGGCAGATATTTTCTCCCATTCAACAGATTGTCTCTGTTAATTGTTCCCTTTTCTATTCGGAAGCATTTTAGTTTAATATAATCTCACCCATTTTTGTTTTTGTTTCCTGTGCTTTTCAGGTCTTAGCCACACAATCTTTGCCTATATTAGTGTCCTGGAGCATTTCTCTTATGTTTTCTTCTAGTAGTTTTATAGTCTCAGGTCTTATGCTTAAATCTTTAATCAAATTTGAGTCCATTTTTGTATGTTGTGGGAGATATGGGTCAGGTTTAATTCTTTTGCAAATGGATATCCAGTTTTCCTATCATCATTTATTGAAGAGGGTGTCCTTTTCCCATTGCATGTTCTTGGCACATTTGTGCCAAATCTCTTAGCTGTAAATATATGGATTTACTTCTGGGTTCTCTATTCTATTCCACTGGTGTATATATCTCTTTTTACATTAGTACCATGCCGTTTTGACTACTATAGCCTTGTAGTATATTTTGAAGTCAACGTCCTGCTTTGATCTTTTTGCTCAGGATTGCTCTGGCTATTCAGGCTCTTGCGTGGTTCCATATGAATTTTAGGATTATTTTTCCTATTTTTTTGTGAAAAAATGTTAATGGTATTTTGATAGGGATTACACTGAATCTGTAGATTGCTTTGAGTTGTGTGGTCGTTTTAACAGTGTAAATTCCTTTATTCTATGAGCATTGTATCTCTTTCCATTTGTTTGTGTCCTCTTTAATTTCTTTCATTAGTGTTTTGTAATTTTTCTTATAAAGGTCTTCTACTTCTTTGGTTAAATTTATTCCTAAGTTTTTTATTTTTTGTAGCTATTGTAAATGGGATTGCCTTTTTATTTTTTTTCCAGCAAGTTTATTATTCAGCTATAGAAACACTAATAAATTTTGTGTGTTGATTTTGTATCCTCCAACTTACTGAATTTATTAATTATATGAGTTTTTTGTGGGGTGTTTAGGTATGTCCAAATGTCAACTCATGTTGTCTGCAAAGAGGGACAATTTGATGTTCTCTTTTCCAATTTGGATGTCCTTTATTTCTTTGCTTGACTGATTGCTCTGGCTAGGCCTTCCAGTACTATGTTGAATAGAAATGGTGAAAGTGAGCATCCTAGTCTTGTTCTAGTTCTTAGAGGAAAGGCTTTCATGTTCTTTCCATTCAGTATGATGTTAGCAATGGGTTTGTCATATATGGCATTTATTATGTGGAGGTATGTTTCCTCTCTGCCTAATTGTTGAGAGTTTTTATTGTGAAGGGATGTTACATTTTATCAAATGCTTTTTCTGCATCTGTTGAGATAATTATATAGTTTTCATCTTTCATTCTTTCGATGTGATGTATCACGTTTATTGATCGGCATGTGTTAAACCATCCTGGCATTCATGGGGTATATCCCATTTATTATGATGTATTATCTTTTGGATATGCTGTTGGATTCAGTTTCCTAGTATTTTGTTGAGGATGTTTATGCTTGTGTTCATCAGGGATGTTCCTAATTGTTGTGTCCTTGTTTGGTTTTGGTATTGGGGTAATGCTGGCCTTGTAGGATGAGTTAGGAAGATTTTCCTGCTCTTCAGTTTTTTGCAATAGTTTGACAAGAATTGATGTTAGTTCTTTTTTACGAGTTTGGAAGAATTCGTCAGTAATGTCATTAGTCCTGGGGCTTTTCTTTATTGGGGGGGACTTTCTTGGTAAATTGTATGTGTCCAGTAATTTATCCATTTCCTCTGGCTTTTCAGCTTGTTAGTGTGTGGTTGTCCATAATAGTCTCTGATGATCTTTTGTATTTCTGTGCTATCAATTGTAAGGTTTCCTCTTCCATTTCTGATTTTGTTTATGTGGTTTATTTAGGTCTTTTTTTTTTTTTTTTTTCTTGGATAATCTAGCCAGTGGTTTATCAATTTTATCTTTTCAAAAAACCTAAGTTTTTGTTTTGTTGCGCTTTTGTGTTGTATTTTTAATCTCTGGCTCAGTTTTGCTCTGAACTTTATTATTTTTTTTCTTCTACTGATTTGAGGTGTGGTTTGTTCTTGCTTTTTTAGTTCCTTCAGGTGCAAAATTAAACTGTTTATTTGACATCTTTCCATTTTTTCGAAGTAGGTGTTTATTGCTATAAGCATCCCTCTTAGCATTGCTTTTACTATATTCCACAGGTTTTGATATATTGTTTTTTAATTTTCACTTATGTTAATACATTTTTTAATGTTTTTCTTTATTTTTTAATTGCCCCAGTGGTCATTCAGGAGCATGTTCTTTAAGTCTGTGTACTTGTATAGTTTCTGAAATCTCTCTCATTATTGATGTCTAATTTTATTCCATTGTGGTCTGAGAAGATACCCGATATGATTTTGATTTTTAAAAATTTGTTGAGACTTGTTTTTTATAGTAACATATGATCTATCCTTGAGAATGTTTCTTATGCTGATGGGAAGAATGTTTATTCTGCAGCTGTTGGATAAAATGTTCTGTAAATGTCTTTTAGGCCTGTTTGTTCTAAAGTGCAGTTTAAATCCAATGTTTATTTGTTGATTTTCTGCCTAGATGATCTGTCTAATGCTGGGAGTAGGGTGTTGAAGTCCCCAACTATTACTATATTAGAGTCTATCTTTCCCTTTAGATCTAATAGTATTTTCTTTGTATATCTGGGTGCTCCAGTGTTGGGTATGTATATATTTTGACATGTTACATCCTCTTGCTAAATTGATGCGTCTATCTATCTATCTATCTATCTATCTATCTATCTATCTATCTAGACCTACTTTGTCTCTTTTTACTATTTTTGACTTAACATCTGTTTGATCTGATATATGTATATTTACTCCTCACTTTTGGCTACCATTTGCAATTTAATATCTTCTATTTTATTATTTTCAGTCTATGTGTGTCTTGCAGGTGAAATGTGTTTCTTGTTGGAAGCATATAGTTGGGTCATGTTTTTTAATACATTCAGCCAGTCTATATCTTCTAAGTGGGCAATTAATTGGTTTACATTCAGGTTTATTATTGATAGGTGAGGACTTATTCCTGTCATTTTGTTAATTGTTTTCTGTTCATTTTGTATATCCTTTGTTTTTTCTTTCTTTCTTATTGTTTATCCATGTGGTTTGTTAGTTTTCTGTAGTGTTAACGTTTGAGTCCTTTCTCTTTCTCATCTGTCTATCTGCTCTACATGTGAGTTTCATAGTTTTATACTACATGTGAATTTTATACTTTCATGTGCTACATATATTCTCTTTCAGATATGTAGGACTCCTTAAGCATTTCTTGCAGGGCTTGTCTGGTGGTGATGAATTCCCTCAGTTTTTGCGTGTTTGGGAAAGACATTATGTATTTCTCCTTCATTTTTGATGGATAGATTTGTTGGGTATATACAACTGGCTTCCAGTGTGTGTGTGTGTGTTTTTTTTTCCTTTTGGCACTTTAAATATAGTATCCCATTCTCTCTTGGCCTGTAGCCTCTCCAATATGCTGCACCACGTGTTCCTGGGATGTAGGACACCTTGTGGGCTAGAATGCTGGGACCTGGTCTCATTGCTAGATCTAGCCAGTATCACACCACTGCAGTCATCTGGGTGGATGTGGGAGATTTCAGTGGGCTCCAAGGATGTGGAGATAGAGAATCTTTCAGCCCCAGGGCAGGATGTAGTCTGATGGGGTTTGGACTCTCAATCTGTTGCCATACTGCAGCTGCTTCGGTCTTGGTGGCATGTGTGGGATCCAGTGTGAATGCCCACTCTAGAGCAATGCCTTTGCACAGACTGCCGGTAACTTTGTTTACTAAAGACTAGTTTCAGGGCCTGTAGAGGCTGAGTGGCTCTCCTATGGCTAGAATCTTCAGAGTTCACAGTGGGAATCTGGACCACTGGGGATATGTTATTTACCCTTTTCCCACATTGGGATGCTTCTCTGGGCGGCCAGCTGATCACAGCCAGGCTTGCTGCCTGGATTCCTGCTCCTTCCATGCCTCAGGTGTTTTCTGTAACTTCCCTGCCAAATTCCAATGTTTTTACATGTTGTGATTATCTACTCTCTTTTTTGGCTTTTTATGGAGGATATGAGTGCCACCTGCCTCCTGTGAGCTGAAGCCTCTTCCCCATTTTTCTTAAATAAAATCCTTTTTATTATTGAGCCTTTTTATCTTACTTGTTTTTCTTAGTGAATGACTTTTTTTTTAAGTTTTACACTTTCAGATAGTGTGGAATAAGTGACAATATTCAATATTGACATACCTTAATTTTTAAATATGATGTATGAAAATACTTTCTTCTGAATGTTGTTAGACTTTATTATTATTAGCAAATAATATGTTTTAAAAGGTTATTATGTAGATTGACACAGTCCTCATTCACTGGGAACTAATCTAATGAAAATCCATTTACCCGGACAACCATTTGGGGAAATGTGTCATCCAAGAACATATTTACAGTATTAGACAGCATCTATGTAGTAAGTTGGTTTAAACAGAATGATGGTTAAATCATTTTTCAGTCTTATGCATATATTTATGCTTTGCTCATAAGAGTAAACTTGGAGTAAATGGTTTTAGAATGTAGTTTTTCTTTTAAAAAGATTAGGTACAATTCATCAAAATACAAGATTTCAAAGCTGTTGCCTTGCTATCTGCCTGTGTTAATGTAGTGATATGCTTCCTAATTTAACAATTTAGTATGCAGTGTAATGGTAGTTACACATCACGAAGCTTCATGGTGTATTGGAAGATAAAGTTTTAATCTTGGGTAGTAGTTAAGACCACGGTCCTCTGGAGCACTTATCTGGGTTTAAAATCCCAGCTCTGCCATTTACTAATTTGGGCAGCCACTTAAACTTTCTTGGGCTCTGTTTCCTCATCTTTTAATGTGGAGATAATAACAGAACAGGTCAAAAAATTATTACGAGGATTAAATTAGTTAATATATGCAAATAACTTAAGACAGTACCTGACACAATGTAGGAGGTGTGTGTCAGCTATCATTATGGTTGCTAACTTAAACCTAATGAGTGAACAAAGGGAATTCACTTTTCTAAGTCTGAGTTTCCCTGTTTTAAAAAACCCAGGAACAAGAAGATTTTATGTGAGTTGGGGTTAGGATTTCCTAAATTATTTTTAAGACTCCTTCCAGGAGAATAATTTTTAAGCTGCAATTTGCTATGTGGCCTATTTCTATTGTTTGCCATTTCTTCACACAATTCTGAATTTCCCAATGAATATTTACTTTATAAGTATTATTTAGATACATCCTGAAATTGACTTAGAAGATAGAGGAATAAAGGAACTGTCATTCAACCTTGCTGAAAGTTAGTTCCTTGAAAATTTAAATATGAAATTATAATTTAGAATCTTTTCTTTGTTATTTTTGTTTCAGATTGAACCCACAGAATTATCTGAGAACTGTTTCTGGTTAAAAGTTAAAGAAGACAAGTTTGAGAATCCAGATCTCTTTGCCAAACTGGCATTGAATTTTGCTACTCAGATGAAAGGTACATTTTTAAAAATAAAATATAAGTTCCTGATTCAAGTATAATTTAATTCAGTGCTTTGCTAAAAATTTCTAGTAGTGGGTATATGTATAGTTTTCCCACATCAGACAGGGTGAAACATAAATAGATTGACATTTAACTATATTTTACCTAGTAATTAAAGAAGGAAATTTCTTTTACCTTTGAATTTTATTATACATAAATGTTATTATTATTCTGAAAATACAGGTTTTACTTTTATTGTTAAATATGTGTGTTGCACTGCTCCATTATGAAATTGTCATTTTTATTGAGAAGCAGGGGAGGTGAATCTGTTGATTCATCAAGTAAGAGAAAATAATGTGAGAGAACACTAAAGTCTCAGAATTTTTCATGAAATTGAAATAAGATTGGTCCCATAGTCTTAAATAGTCTTTCCTGTCATGCTTGTATTACTTATCAATTTGGATTCCTAGGAAATGTTATAGTTTTTGCTATAATTAGGTATTTTGTATTAATATCAAAATCCAGTGCCTTATAAGTATTGTTTACTGATTTGATAATAGAGTGCTTTGTTTATGATTAGATCCTTTATTTATTCACTTGTGAATTTCACACATGATTTTGTTACTATACAGGTAGCTTCTCAATCTCATAATAGATAATTATGGTTCATTAATTTTTGGTATTTTATTTCAACATGATTATTTCACTAATTGTTGCAGAAGTGATAGTTTAGTTAAGGATATTACTTTTTGTCTGAATGAGTTCTTGCAATTGAAAAATGGAAGCAATCCATACTCTCATGCCCCTGAAATTAGCACCTTTATCATTCATTTGTCTGATTTGTCACATTATGCCTTAGAATATGAGAATATAAATTTTGGAATATTGAGAGAGAGGTGTGAAAGTTTTGTTTTAGATTATGTACACTGGAGGTTGTTGTGCTGTATTCGTTGTTCTTTGTAAATTGAAGTTCATATGCACACACAAATCTGGGGTGATTAGACTATTCTGAAGAATTTTGACATTTAAAAAAAAGTTACTATTAGGCCTACCTTTCTTTTTTCTTGTTTGGTATTGTAGACCTCACATTTAAAGAATTCTTCAATGATTCAAGTGATTACCATTTATTATAATCACTTTTTAAAGTTAAAAAATTGCTTGTAGCAAAGTGTTCATGCTTATGGCAAATTATTCATGTAGTAAAATAAGGTAGTTTAACAAATGTAAATCTCCCTTCAATCTCAGACTTATAGCATTTCGCCCAGATAAAATCATTAATTCTAATTTTTCACGTTTTCTTAATTCTAATTTTTCACGTTTTCTCCTAGAAATAGTCTATGCCTCTCAACACATACGTGCATTTATGATTTTTCGTTTTTTATTCCTTGCTGTTTTCACCAACTGTGCCTGAAGATTATTCTGTAGGTGCTTGTTTTTATCTACTGTGTTCTTTTTACATACTGCATAAAATGTTGTGTATGGGCCTATCTTAATTTAATTAATCCCATATTAATGGCTATTTAGATTAGTTCTAGTCTTTTGCTTGTTTAAGAATTGCTGTGGTGAACATGACTCTATATATGCTGTGTTTCACAAATTCCACAAGTAAAATTCCTGGATAAAATGCTGTGTACATTTACAAATTTTAACGATAGTATGAAATTGCATTCTGATGAATTTGTATCAATTTATAGTGTCACAAAGAATATATATGAATATCTGTTTTCCCAAAATCTTTGCCCACCTCAGAGGTGAAAATGGTAAATCATTGTTGTTATAATTTTTGCTTTTTGAATACAGAGTGAGATTGAGCACATTTTCTTATATTCACAGGCAATTTTATTTTACTTTCCTTTTTAAAAATAATTTTAACTCTTATTTTATATTCAGGGGGTACATGTGCAGGATTGTTACATGGGTATGTTACATGATTCTGAGGTTTGGGATGCAAATGATCCCATCATCCAGGTAACGATGAGCATAGTACCTGACCATTAGTTTTTTAATCCTTACCCTCTTCCCTCCCTCTGTTCTCTATTAGCCCCTAGTGACTATTCCCATCTTTGTGTCCAAGAATATCCAGTATTTAGCTCCCACTTATAAGTGAGAATATGCAATATTTAATTTTCTGTTCCTGCATTAATTTGCTTAGGATAATGGCCTCCAGCTGCATCCATGTTACTGCAAAGGGTATGATTGATTGATTGATTGACTGATTGATTTGAGACAGAGTTTCGGTCTTGTTGCCCAGGCTGGAGTGCAATGACGCAATCTTGGCTCACTGCACTGTCTGCCTCTCGAGTTCAAGCAGTTCTCCTGCCTCAGCCTCCCGAGTATCTGGGATTACAGGCGCCCACCACGCCTAGCTAATTTTTGTATTTTTAGTAGAGATGGGGTTTCGCCATGTTGGCCAAGCTAGTCTCAAACTCCTGGCCTCAGGTAATCCACCCACCTCGGCCCCCCAAAGTGCTAGGATTACAGGTGTGAGCCACCGTGCCCGGCCAGGATATGATTTTTTAAAATTATGGTTGCATAGTATTCCATGGTGTATATGTACTCATTTTCTTTATCCAATCCACTGTTGGTGGGCACCTAGATTGATTCCATGTCTTCACCATTGTAAACAGTGCTGTGATGCACATAAAAGTGCATATGTCTTTTGGGGGAAATGATTTCTTTTCTTTTGGATTTAAACCTAGTAATGTGATTGCTGAGTAGAATGGTAGTTCTGTTTTAAGTTATTTGAGAATTCTCCGAACTGCTTTCTACAGTGGCTGAACTAATTTACATTCTTACCAACAGTGTATAAAGTGTTCTGTTTTCTCCACAGCCTTGCCAGCATCTCTTTGGGTTTTTTTTTTTTTTTTGGCTTTTTAGTAATAGTCATGCTGATTCATGTGAGATGGTATCTTATTGTGGTTTCGTTAGTGTTATGAGCATTTTTTCATATGTTTGTCAGCCTCTTGCATGTCTTTTTATTTTTATTTTTATTTTTTTGAGACAGAGTTTCACTCTTGTTGCCCTGGCTAGAGTGTGATGGTGCGATCTCAGCCCACTGCAATCTCTGCCTTCTGGGTTCAAGTGATTCTCCTGCCTCAGACTCCCCAGTAGCTGGGATTACAGGTGCCCGCGACCATGCCCAGCTAATTTTTGTATTTTTAGTAGAGACGAGATTTCACTCTGTTGGACAGGCTGGTCTTGATCTCAGGTGATCCGCCTGCCTCAGCCTTCCAAAGTGCTGGGATTACAGGTGTGAGCCACCATGCCTGGCCCATATGTCTTCTTTTGAGAAGTGTATGTTCATGTTCTTTGCCCACTTTTTAATGGGGTTATTTGTTTTTTGGTTGTTGATTTCTTTAAGTTCCTTATAGATTCTGGGTATTAGATCTCTGTCAGATGCATAGTTTGTGAATATTTTCTTCCATTGCGCAGGTTGTCTATTTATTCTGTTGATAGTTTCTTTTGCTGTGCAGAAGCTCGTTAGTTAAATTAAGTCCCACTCATCAATTTTTGTTACAGTTGCTTTTGAGAACGTAGTCATGAGTTATTTCCTGAGGCAGATGCCCAGAATGGTGTTTTAGGTTTTCTTATAGGATTTTCATAGTTTGAGGTCTTATATTTAATTCTTTAATCCATTCTGACTTACTTTTTGTGTACGGTGAAAGACAGGGTTTCAGTTTTGTTCTTCTGCATATGGCTAGCCAGTTATCACAGCAGCATTTATTGAATAGGTAGTCCTTTCTCCATTGCTTATTTTTGTTTGACTTTGTCAAAATTCAGATGGCTGTAGGTGTGCAGCTTTATTTCTTGGTTCTCTTAGTCTGTTCTGTTGGTCTATGTGTCTATTTTTGTACCAGTACCATGCAGTTTTGGTTACTGTAGCCTAGTAATATAGTTTGAAGTCTGGTAATATGATGCCTCTGGCTTTGTGCTTTTTGCTTAGGATTGCTTTGGCTATTTGGGCTCTTTTCTGATTCCATGTGAATTTTAGAATAGTTTTTTCTAAGCCTGTGAAAAAGGACATTGGTAGTTTGGTAGGAATATTATTGAATCTGTAAATTGCTTTGGGCAGTATGGCTATTATAATGATATTGACTCATCCAATTTATGAGCATGAGATGTTCTTCCATTTGTTTGTATCACTCATTATTTCTTTTAGCCATGTTTTGTGGCTCTCCTTGTAGAGATCTTTCACCTTCTTGGTTAGATGTGTATACCTAGGTATTTCATTTTTTGTGCCTATTGTAAATGATGCTGTGTTCTTGTTTTGGCTCTCAGCTTGAGAGTCATTTGAGTTTGTATTTTGAAACTTTACTGAAATTGTTTGTGTTCCAGGAACCTTTTGGCAGTCTTTAGTGTTTTCTAGGTATAGGATCATATCGTCTGTGAGGAGAGATACTTTGACATCTTTTTCTATTTGGATATCTTTTATTTCTTTCTCTTGACTGATTGCTCTTCCAAGGACTTCCAGTACTACGTTTAATAGGAACGATGAGAGTGGGCATCCTCGTCTTATTCCAGTTCTCAAGGGAAGTGCTTCCAGCTTTCCTCCATTCAGTATGATGTTGGCCGTGGGCTTGTCATAGATAGCTCTTATTATTTTGAGGTATGCCTAGTTTCTTGTGGATTTTTATCATGAAGGGATGCTGGATCTTATTGATGGCTTTTTCCATGTCTATTGAGATGATCATATGGTTTTTGTTTTTAGTTCTGTTTATATGATGAATCACACTTATTTATCGACGTTGACAAACATTGAATCCCAGAAATAAAGCCTACTTGATCTTGCCAAAGTAACTTTCTGATGTGCTTGATTTGGTTTGCTGGTATTTTGTTGGGAATTTTTGTGTCTATGTTCATTAGAGATATTGGCCTATAGTTTTCATGTTCTGTTGTTTCTTTGCCAAGTTTTGCTATCAGGGTGATGCTGGCTTCATAGAGTTATCGAGGAGTCCCTCCTCTTCAGTGTTTTGAAACAGTTTCAGTAGAATTGGTACCAGCTCTTCTTTTTATGTCTGGCAGACTTCAGCTGTGAAACTGTCTGTTCTGGGTTTTTTTGTTTGTTTGTTTTTGTTTGTTTGTTTTTTGTCGTTAAGTTTTTTCGTTGTTGTTGTTTGTTTTTTTAATTACTGATTTAATTTTGGAACTCAATATTTGTCTGTTCCGGGTTTCAGTTTCTTCCCGATTCAATCTTGGGAGGTTGTGTGTTTCCAGGAAACTTATATATCTCCTCTATATTTTGTAGTTGGTTTGCACAGAAGTATACATAACAGTCTCTGAGGATCTTTTGTTTTTCTGCAGGATCATTTGTAATGTCACCTTTGTTGTTTTTTATTGTGCTTATTTGGATGGCCTCTTTTTTTCTTTTTTAATGTAGGTAGTAGTCCGTTTATCTTGTTTATGCATTCATATAATCAACTTTTGGTTTAGTTAATTCTTTGTGTGGATTTTTGGGTATCAATGTCATTCAGTTCTTCTCTGGTTTTATTCATTTCCTGTGCTAGCTTTTGCAATGATTTGCTCTTGTTTTTCTGCTTCCTCTAGGTGTGAAGCTAGATCTTTAATTTGAGATTTTTCTAACTTTTTCAGGTAGGCCTTTAGTGCTATTAACTTCCCTTTTAATACTGCTTTTGCTGCATCCCCAAGATTTTGGTATGTCGTGTCTCTTTTCATTTATTCCAAAAAAATTTTGATTTCTGTAAAGCATAAAATTTCTTTTTCTGTAAACTTCTCCCTCCATTTCTTTGAAAATTTTCTATTGAGCATTTACTCTTTAGATTTTGGACTTATTTGAATTGAATGCTACAAGAATCATAGATTTTATATAATTTTAGAGTTAGTCTGGATCTTAGAAGTTATTAAGCACAGACTCTTTATTTTACCAATGAAGAAACTGAAGAGACAGTGAGGTAAGTGTAAAACCCATTAAAGATAGCGTGGTATAGTACGAAAAGCCAGCGGAAATAAATTCGCACATACTTGCATTCCAGCTGTGATACTTGTAACCTCGGAGACTGAATTTTCTCATGCATAAAATGAATAGACTAATGTTTACCTGGTAGTATTGTGAGAATTAAACAAGGTTATATATTTAAAGCACTCGGCACATTGGTATCCCTTTCATTTAACCTGATGCTGTGTGTGTGTGTGTGTGTGTGTGTGTCTTAGTTATTGATGCTTCAGTACAACTGTTAATTCAGCAAAATTTACTGCTCTTCTTTTCAGCACTTGGTAGAGCTAATCAGTCAGAATTGAAGCAATTCTTACTGCAGCTGCCAAAACCTAATCAAACCAAATCAAAACCAAACAAAATTCATATAAAACCTCTCATGTATGTATTGCTGAGAAAGCTTTATTTTCATTCCTCTTAACTTTGATTCTTTGATTTTTCTATTTCACACTACTACGACTTCCCTAATTGTGGATATTTAAGTAGAAATTTGGAAAGAATCACCTTTCAGTACCATGACTTTTACTAAAATTTACTTCTGAAAGGACATATACAGGATCAATTATGCATCATAGCCTATTTCAGACATACACACCATAGGTAAAATAAATTTTAATGTTACTAAACTGCCATTCTTTTGTAACCCGCAGTAACTATTGATTGATGTTACTGTAATCGCTGAAGTTCCTTGTCATTCGCAGTGCCTTGATTCATAATGTGGTCAATAGGTGGCAGGTTTAGTAAGAAATCAGCAGGAGGGTCTGCTTTCATCAAACTTAAACTTCATCGCCCTGGTTTTCTTATCTCTAGGACACCTTTTTCCCCCATTTTGCTGTTCATTGCAGCTCACTCAGCTGCATTCTGGAAGGAGCATCATTCCTGTTTTTGCTAATACCTATTTCCAAACCTCTTAGACCAGTGTTCTAAAACCTCTGACTCTTTTTCACTACTGCAAGAACATAGGAGAGCTCATGCCTCTGTCCTCGCTAAGTGTACCGTAAAGCACTACAAGTCTATTTTTCAGGAAGTTGTTTAAGAGCTAAATAGGAGCTTTAAAATACACTAGTTTTGATATCTATAATATTTAAATGTTCAAATATTTAATACATGAAGGTAGCATAAAATTATACTTCCTATTTAAATTACTGTTAGAGTTTTAGATAAAATTATTTTATTGTGTTATTTAAAAACAGATCATTTCTGTTTTAGGAAAGAATGGATCTCTCATTTCACTTAGGTTAAGTTTGTATGGTACCTATTGTGTGCGAGGTTCTATACTAAATGGGAGGGAAAGAAATGAATAAGATCTTGTCCAGGTACCAGGGAACTCACAACCTACTGAGAGAGGTAGGAGGATGCCCAGTATATTTAGTCAAGTTGTAGTAATGTTAGAGTAAATATTTTTTTAAAGCCATTGAGGTACAAAAACAAATAATTAATTTTGAGTAGGGTCAATGGAGATCCTAGAGGTAGTATAATTAGAGTTGGGGCTTGAAATTTTAATAGAATTTCTGTAGGGGAAGAAGGAAGGAAAGATGGCATTCTAGCTAGAGAATACCATTAGTAAAATGTTAAAAGAAAAACTGGAGACAAATCAAATTTAACAGAATTCATTTGAGCAAGCAATCATTCATTAATTGGTCAGCATTCAGAACCAGCAGGGTTTCAGTGTGAGCCTCAACCTTTTATAGTATGAGCACGGGAACAAAGTAGAAAAATCGTCTAATTGTCTACAGATAGTCATTTATCTCATTTGGGCGTGGTGTGATGAGGCATTTGCCTTGTTTGGGAATAGGCTCATCAGTTGGCTGCCTACAATTGGCTGAAGTTTGGCTGTGATTGGCTGAAGCTTAGCTGTTTAAAATACACAGTTGGCGTTTCATCTCTGCGTAGGCCTCTGCATCCGTGGATTCAACCAACCATGGACAGAAAATATTTGAAAAAAAAAAATAATAATATACTGGGCATGGTGACTCATGCCTATAATCTCAGCACTTTGGGAGGCCAAGGTGGGAGGATCATTTGGACTCAGGACTTTGAGACCAGCCTGGGCAACGTGGTGAGACCCCATCTCTGCAGAAAGTAAAAAAATTAACTGGGTGTGGTGATAATGCACCTGGAGTCCCAGTTACTTGGGAGGCTGAAGTGGGAGGGTCACTTGAACCTAGGAAGCTGAGGCTGCAGTGAGCCATGATTGTGCTCCTGCACTCCAGCCAGGATGACAGGGTCTCAAAAGAAAGAAATGTAAAAAATACAGTATAACAACTATTTACATAGTATTTACATTAATGGCAGAAACTGCAATTACTTTTGCATCAACATAATATTTAGGTATTATAACGAATCTAGAGATGATTTAAAGTATATGGGAGGATGTGCATAGCTTCTATATGAATATTATACCATTTTATATCAGGTATTTGAATATTTTCTTTTTTTTTGTTTTTGTTTTTGAGACGGAGTTTCGCTCTTGTTGCCCAGGCTGGAGGGCAATGGCATGATCTCATCTCACCGCAACCTCCACCTCCTTGGTTCAAGTGATTCTCCTGCCTCAGCCTCCTGAGTAGCTGGGATTACAGGCATGCGCCACCACCACGCCCGGCTAATTTTGTATTTTTGGTAGAGACAGGGTTTCTCCACATTGGTCAGGCTGGTCTTGAACTCCCGACCTCAGGTGATCCGCCCACCTCATCCTCCCAAAGTGCTGGGATTACAGGCATGATCCACTGCACCTGACCAAATATTTGTATATTTTGGTATCCGCAAGTACTCCTGGAACCAATCCGCGGTTGATACTAAGGGATGACTGTACTCCGTCTTTAGGTTTCCATTTGTTAAGTTGGAACTTAAAGTTTGGAGACAGGCTTGGGCCAATGATCTACTGTTCATTTAATTTATTAATAAGGAGGAGTGAAAGGCATACTGCATTGAAGGCACAGGCAGTTAGCCTTGGGTCAGGACTCTGGAATGAAGAGACTTTGTGGCATAGGTGGTAAGGAAACTTCACACTGAGGAATTAGGGTTTTATTCTTTAAGCATTAGTGGTTTAGTAATTTGGTGATTAGCCCTTGAATAGACCTTTGGGGACAGATAGGTGATGGGAATATATAGATAGGTAATAGATCATTGATTGTGAGTAAGTATCAGTAGACTAGGTAAGATATGATGATATCCTGACTAGTATGAATTCCTAATCTGCATCTCTAAGGTCTATTCTAGTTCCCAAATCTTGTACCTTCATGCTTATGACATTTACGTTCTACTCACAAGCCATAATAATGTCATATTACAAAATATATTTCAAAATACTCTCTGAATTCATGAAATATATATGTTAGAAACAGCTGGAGAATATCCTGTTAGTAGCTTTGAATATGTATCATATATGTAAGTGTTGGAATTTGTATATATGTTCTAGTTTTGTTTATTATTCGATTTGATGATATTTGGGGGCATATAACCATCAAGGCTAGAATGGTAGTGTCATTCTCCTTTAAAAACTATAGTAATTATAGACAATAATGATATTATATAAGATTTAAAGTAATGATGGTTCATATTAACTAAATTTGAAATAATAATAAAATATGTAGCTTATAACTGCTAATTCTAATTAGAATTTCTAGGGTTCTCTAGAGGCTTCAGGAAGAACAAAGATAGTGTGGGTAGAAGTTGTAAGCAATTTCTTTGCTTTTAATGTTGCTTGGAGGAAATATAAGAAATAAACATAAGAGCTTAATAAAATTTAGCTTCTTTAATAATATATTTCTGTAGTGCAATTTAGCTTTAATAATAACAGAAAATAGAGGTGTTATAAATATTTGAAATACATATAAATGTCATTTTGCAGTGCTTGAAATATTGGACATAGCTTCAACCTTATGGTGTAACTGAGTTTGAAGATGTGTGTATGTAAAAGCACTTTTTCTTTAGGATCATATTTTAATGTGTGTTTCTTAGTCTTAGAGTCAACTGGCTGCTTCTGAAGATACCCACCCTTGCTTGGTTGCTCAGTACAGTCTTCTCTGTTTAGTGAACTCATGAAAAGACAAAAGAGTGGTAAAGTGTAATTCATCTTTGTCTTCATAATATAGAAATTTTTGCAATTGACTTGAAATTAATGAGATGTCAGTCTCAGAGTGCACAGCCCTTATAAGATGGTGCTAACGTGTCCAGAGAGAGTTCATGTCCTAACAAATAATTTGTCATCTTAATGACACAACATGCATCCTTCTGTAGTATAAGCTTTAATGTATACGGTAACAAACCAGGAAGACTTAATTCTTTCAGGCAGCAAACTAAAAGCCATACTTAAGTGTCTCAGTGTGTTTGGGCTGCTATCACAAAATACCATAAATTGGGTAGCTTATAAACAACAGAAATTTATTTCTCACACTTCTGGAGACTAAGAATCCAATATCAAAATACTGGTATATTTGGTGTCTTGTGAGGGCCTACTATCTGGATTATGGAGGGTAGCTTCTTTCTGTAACTTCACCTGTTGGAAGTGGTGAGCTCTGTTTCTGGAGTCTTTGTTATAAGAGCACTAATACAATCATGAAGGGTCTGCCCTGATGACATAATCACCTCTCAAAGGCCCCACCTCCTGATACCATCACCTTGTGTGTAGGTTGGAACATATGAATTTAAGGGGGGACATAAACATTCAGTCCATTGCAGTACCTGTACATAATTTTTCCTTCCTTCCTTCCTTCCTTCCTTCCTTCCTTCCTTCCTTCCTTCCTTCCTTCCTTCCTTCCTTCCTTCCTTCCTTC